>NW_027212096.1:0-54692 GCF_036971445.1 Narcine bancroftii | reverse complement strand
TTCTGGGTCACTTGCAGCTGGATGTAATTCTTGCCAGAGTAATTATCTGGGACACGTGTAGCTGGATTCACCTCTTGCCAGTGTAATTATCAGGGTCACTTGCAGCTGGATACACCTCTTGCCGGAGTAATTATCAGGGACATGTGCAGCTGTATACACCTCTTGTCTTTGTATTTATCAGGGACACGTACAGCTGGATGCACCTCTTGCCGGAGTAATTATCAGGGTCACTTGCAGCTGGATGCAGCTCTGGCTGACGTAATTATCAGGGTCACCTGCAGCTGGATGCACCTCTTGCCACTGTAATTATCAGGGACACATGCAGCTGGATGCTCCTCTTGCTGGTGTAATTATCAGGGTCACTTGCAGCTGGATGAACCTCTTGCCGGTATAATTATCAGGGACACGTGCAGCTGGATTCACCTCTTGCCAGTGTAATTATCAGGGTCACTTGCAGCTGGATACACTTCTTGCCGGAGTAATTATCAGGGACATGTGCAGCTGGATGCACCTCTTGTCTTTGTAATTATCAGGGACACGTGCAGCTGGATGCACCTCTTGCCGGAGTAATTATCAGGGTCACTTGCAGCTGGATGCACCTCTTGCCAGTGTAATTATCATGGACACATACAGCTTCATGCAACTCTTGCCAGTGTAATTATCAGCGATACTTGAAGTTGGATGCACCTCTTATCAAGAGTAATTATCAGGGACACATGCAGCTGGATGCACCTCTGGCTGATGTAATTATCAGGGTCACCTGCAGCTGGATGCACCTCTTGCCAGTGTAATTATCAGGGACACATGCAGCTGGATGCACCTCTGGCCGGTGTAATTATCAGGTTCACTTGCAGCTGGATGCACCTCTTGCCAGAGTAATTATCAGGGACCCGTGCAGCTGGATGCACCTCTTGCCAGAGTAATTATCAGGGACACGTTCAGCTGGATGCAAATCTTGCCAGATTAATTATCAGGGACACATGCAGCTGGATGCACCTCTGCCCGGTGTAATTATCAGGGTCACTTGCAGCTGGATGTAATTCTTGCCAGTGTAATTATCTGCGACACGTGTAGCTGAATGTTCCTCTTGCCGGAGTAATTATCAGGGATACGTGCAGCTGGATACACCTTTTGCCAGAGTACTTATCAGGGATACGTGCAGCTGGATGCACCTCTTGCCAGTGTAATTATCATGGACACATACAGCTGGATACAACTCTTGCCAATGCAATTATCAGCAATACTTGAAGTTGGATGCACCTCTTGCCAGAGTAATTATCAGGGACACATGCAGCTGGATGCACCTCTGGCCGGTGTAATTATCAGGGTCACTTGCAGCTGGATGAACCTCTTGCCAGAGTAATTATCAGGGACCCGTGCAGCTGGATGCACCTCTTGCCGGAGTAATTATCAGGGACACGTGCAGCTGGATCCACCTCTTGCCGGAGTAATTATCAGGGAAACGTTCAGCTGGATGAAAATCTTGCCAGATTAATTATCAGGGACACATGCAGCTGGATGCACCTCTGGCCGGTGTAATTTCTGGGTCACTTGCAGCTGGATGTAATTCTTGCCAGAGTAATTATCTGGGACACGTGTAGCTGGATTCACCTCTTGCCAGTGTAATTATCAGGGTCACTTGCAGCTGGATACACCTCTTGCCGGAGTAATTATCAGGGACATGTGCAGCTGTATACACCTCTTGTCTTTGTATTTATCAGGGAGACGTGCAGCTGTATGCACCTCTTGCCGGAGTAATTATCAGGGTCACTTGCAGCTGGATGCAGCTCTGGCTGACGTAATTATCAGGGTCACCTGCAGCTGGATGCACTTCTTGCCACTGTAATTATCAGGGACACATGCAGCTGGATGCTCCTCTTGCTGGTGTAATTATCAGGGTCACTTGCAGCTGGATGAACCTCTTGCCGGTATAATTATCAGGGACACGTGCAGCTGGATTCACCTCTTGCCAGTGTAATTATCAGGGTCACTTGCAGCTGGATACACTTCTTGCCGGAGTAATTATCAGGGACATGTGCAGCTGGATGCACCTCTTGTCTTTGTAATTATCAGGGACACGTGCAGCTGGATGCACCTCTTGCCGGAGTAATTATCAGGGTCACTTGCAGCTGGATGCACCTCTTGCCAGTGTAATTATCATGGACACATACAGCTTCATGCAACTCTTGCCAGTGTAATTATCAGCGATACTTGAAGTTGGATGCACCTCTTATCAAGAGTAATTATCAGGGACACATGCAGCTGGATGCACCTCTGGCTGATGTAATTATCAGGGTCACCTGCAGCTGGATGCACCTCTTGCCAGTGTAATTATCAGGGACACATGCAGCTGGATGCACCTCTGGCCGGTGTAATTATCAGGGTCACTTGCAGCTGGATGCACCTCTTGCCAGAGTAATTATCAGGGACCCGTGCAGCTGGATGCACCTCTTGCCAGAGTAATTATCAGGGACACGTTCAGCTGGATGCAAATCTTGCCAGATTAATTATCAGGGACACATGCAGCTGGATGCACCTCTGGCCGGTGTAATTATCAGGGTCACTTGCAGCTGGATGTAATTCTTGCCAGTGTAATTATCTGCGACACGTGTAGCTGAATGTTCCTCTTGCCGGAGTAATTATCAGGGATACGTGCAGCTGGATACACCTTTTGCCAGAGTACTTATCAGGGATACGTGCAGCTGGATGCACCTCTTGCCAGTGTAATTATCATGGACACATACAGCTGGATACAACTCTTGCCAATGCAATTATCAGCAATACTTGAAGTTGGATGCACCTCTTGCCAGAGTAATTATCAGGGACACATGCAGCTGGATGCACCTCTGGCCGGTGTAATTATCAGGGTCACTTGCAGCTGGATGAACCTCTTGCCAGAGTAATTATCAGGGACCCGTGCAGCTGGATGCACCTCTTGCCGGAGTAATTATCAGGGACACGTGCAGCTGGATCCACCTCTTGCCGGAGTAATTATCAGGGAAACGTTCAGCTGGATGAAAATCTTGCCAGATTAATTATCAGGGACACATGCAGCTGGATGCACCTCTTGCCAGAGTAATTATCAGCGATACTTGAAGTTGGATGCACCTCTTGCCAGAGTAATTATCAGGGACACGTGCAGCTGGATGCACCTCTGGCTGATGTAATTATCAGGGTCACCTGCAGCTGGATGCAAATCTTGCCAGTGTAATTATCAGGGACACATGCAGCTGGATGCATCTCTGGCCGATGTAATTATCAGGGTGGAGTAATTATCAGGGACACGTGTAGCTGGTTGCTCCTCTTGCCGGAGTAATTATCAGGGACACATGCAGCTGGATGCACCTCTTGCCGGAGTAATTATCAGGGACATGTGCAGCTGGATGCACCTCTTGCCACTGTAATTATCAGAGACACGCACAGCTGGATGCATCTCTTGCCGGAATAATTATCAGGGACACATGCAGCTGGATACACCTCTGGCCGGTGTAATTATAGGGTCACTTGCAGCTGGATGTAATTCTTGCCAGAGTAATTATCTGGGACACGTGTAGCTGGATGTTCCTCTTGCCCGAGTAATTATCAGGGACACGTGCAGCTGGATACACCTCTTGCCAGAGTACTTATCAGGGATACGTGCAGCTGGATGCACCTCTTGCCAGTGTAATTATCATGTACACATACAGCTGGATACAACTCTTGCCAATGCAATTATCAGCAATACTTGAAGTTGGATGCACCTCTTGCCAGAGTAATTATCAGGGACACATGCAGCGGGATGCACCTCTGGCTGATGCAATTTTCAGGGTCACCTGTAGCTGGATGCACCTCTTGCCACTGTAATTATCAGGGACACATGCAGCTGGATGCACCTTTTGCTGGTGTAATTATCAGGGTCACTTGCAGCTGGATGAACCTCTTGCCGGTATAATTATCAGGGACACGTGCAGCTGGATGCACCTCTTGCCGGAGTAATTATCAGGGTCACTTGCAGCTGGATGCACCTCTTGCCGGAGTAATTATCAGGGTCACTTGCAGCTGGATGCAGCTCTGGCTGATGTAATTATCAGGGTCACCTGCAGCTGGATGCACCTCTTGCCACTGTAATTATCAGGGACACATGCAGCTGGATGCACCTCTTGCTGGTGTAAGTATCAGGGTCACTTGCAGCTGGATGAACCTCTTGCCGGTATAATTATCAGGGACACGTGCAGCTGGATGCACCTCTGGCCGCTGTAATTATCAGGGTGGAGTAATTATCAGGGACAATTGTAGCTGGATGCTCCTCTTGCCGGAGTAATTATCAGGGACACATGCAGGTGGATGCACCTCTTGCCGGAGTAATTATCAGGGACATGTGCAGCTGGATGCAACTCTTGCCGGAGTAATTATCAGGGATACATGCAGCTGGATGCACCTCTTGCCGGAGTAATTATCAGGGACACGTACAGCTGGATGCATCTCTTGCCGGAATAATTAACAGGGATAAATGCAGCTGGATGCACCTCTTGCCGGAGTAATTATCAGGGTCACTTGCAGCTGGATGTAACTCTTGGCGCTGTAATTATAAGGGATACGTTCAGCTGGATGCACCACTTGCCAGAGTAATTATCAGGTACACATGCAGCTGGATGCACCTCTTGCCGGAGTAATTATCAGGGTCACTTGCAGCTGGATGTAACTCTTGCTGCTGTAATTATAAGGGATACGTTCAGCTGGATGCACCACTTGCCAGAGTAATTATCATGGACACATATAGCTGGATGCAACTCTTACCAGTGTAATTATCAGCGATACTTGAAGTTGGATGCACCTCTTGCCAGAGTAATTATCAGGGACACATGCAGCTGGATGCACCTCTGGCTGATGTAATTATCAGGGTCACCTGCAGCTGGATGCACCTCTTGCCACTGTAATTATCAGGGACACGCACAGCTGGATGCATCTCTTGCCGGAATAATTATCAGGGACACATGCAGCTGGATGCACCTCTGGCCGGTGTAATTATAGGGTCACTTGCAGCTGGATGTAATTCTTGCCAGAGTAATTATCTGGGACACGTGTAGCTGGATGTTCCTCTTGCCCGAGTAATTATGAGGGACACGTGCAGCTGGATACACCTCTTGCCAGAGTACTTATCAGGGATACGTGTAGCTGGATGCACCTCTGGCTGATGTAATTATCAGGGTCACCTGTAGCTGGATGCACCTCTTGCCACTGTAATTATCAGGGACACATGCAGCTGGATGCACCTTTTGCTGGTGTAATTATCAGGGTCACTTGCAGCTGGATGAACCTCTTGCCGGTATAATTATCAGGGACACGTGCAGCTGGATTCACCTCTTGCCAGAGTAATTATCAGGGACACATGCAGCTGGATGCACCTCTGGCCGGTGTAATTATCAGGGTGGAGTAATTATCAGGGACAATTGTAGCTGGATGCTCCTCTTGCCGGAGTAATTATCAGGGACACATGCAGGTGGATGCACCTCTTGCCGGAGTAATTATCAGGGACATGTGCAGCTGGATGCAACTCTTGCCGGAGTAATTATCAGGGATACATGCAGCTGGATGCACCTCTTGCCGGAGTAATTATCAGGGACACGTACAGCCGGATGCATCTCTTGCCGGAATAATTAATAGGGATAAATGCAGCTGGATGCACCTCTTGCCGGAGTAATTATCAGGGTCACTTGCAGCTGGATGTAACTCTTGGCGCTGTAATTATAAGGGATACGTTCAGCTGGATGCACCACTTGCCAGAGTAATTATCAGGGACACATGCAGCTGGATGCACCTCTTGCCGGAGTAATTATCAGGGTCACTTGCAGCTGGATGTATCTCTTGATGCTGTAATTATAAGGGATACGTTCAGCTGGATGCACCACTTGCCAGAGTAATTATCATGGACACATACAGCTGGATACAACTGTTGCCAGTGTAATTATCAGCGATACTTGAAGTTGGATGCACCTCTTGCCAGAGTAATTATCAGGGACACATGCAGCTGGATGCACCTCTGGCTGATGTAATTATCAGGGTCACCTGCAGCTGGATGCAAATCTTGCCAGTGTAATTATCAGGGACACATGCAGCTGGATGCATCTCTGGTCGATGTAATTATCAGGGTGGAGTAATTATCAGGGACACGTGTAGCTGGTTGCTCCTCTTGCCGGAGTAATTATCAGGGACACATGCAGCTGGATGCACCTCTTGCCGGAGTAATTATCAGGGACATGTGCAGCTGGATGCACCTCTTGCCACTGTAATTATCAGGGACACGCACAGCTGGATGCATCTCTTGCCGGAATAATTATCAGGGACACATGCAGCTGGATACACCTCTGGCCGGTGTAATTATAGGGTCACTTGCAGCTGGATGTAATTCTTGCCAGAGTAATTATCTGGGACACGTGTAGCTGGATGTTCCTCTTGCCCGAGTAATTATCAGGGACACGTGTAGCTGGATACACCTCTTGCCAGAGTACTTATCAGGGATACGTGCAGCTGGATGCACCTCTGGCTGATGTAATTATCAGGGTCACCTGTAGCTGGATGCACCTCTTGCCACTGTAATTATCAGGGACACATGCAGCTGGATGCACGTTTTGCTGGTGTAATTATCAGGGTCACTTGCAGCTGGATGAACCTCTTGCCGGTATAATTATCAGGGACACGTGCAGCTGGATTCACCTCTTGCCAGAGTAATTGTCAGGGACACATGCAGCTGGATGCACCTCTGGCCGGTGTAATTATCAGGGTGGAGTAATTATCAGGGACAATTGTAGCTGGATGCTCCTCTTGCCGGAGTAATTATCAGGGTCACTTGCAGCTGGATGTAACTCTTGGCGCTGTAATTATAAGGGATACGTTCAGCTGGATGCACCACTTGCCAGAGTAATTATCAGGGACACATGCAGCTGGATGCACCTCTTGCCGGAGTAATTATCAGGGTCACTTGCAGCTGGATGTATCTCTTGATGCTGTAATTATAAGGGATACGTTCAGCTGGATGCACCACTTGCCAGAGTAATTATCATGGACACATACAGCTGGATACAACTGTTGCCAGTGTAATTATCAGCGATACTTGAAGTTGGATGCACCTCTTGCCAGAGTAATTATCAGGGACACATGCAGCTGGATGCACCTCTGGCTGATGTAATTATCAGGGTCACCTGCAGCTGGATGCAAATCTTGCCAGTGTAATTATCAGGGACACATGCAGCTGGATGCATCTCTGGTCGATGTAATTATCAGGGTGGAGTAATTATCAGGGACACGTGTAGCTGGTTGCTCCTCTTGCCGGAGTAATTATCAGGGACACATGCAGCTGGATGCACCTCTTGCCGGAGTAATTATCAGGGACATGTGCAGCTGGATGCACCTCTTGCCACTGTAATTATCAGGGACACGCACAGCTGGATGCATCTCTTGCCGGAATAATTATCAGGGACACATGCAGCTGGATACACCTCTGGCCGAGTAATTTTCAGGGTCACTTGCAGCTGGATGTAATTCTTGCCAGAGTAATTATCTTGGACACGTGTAGCTGGATGTTCCTCTTGCCCGAGTAATTATCAGGGACACGTGTAGCTGGATACACCTCTTGCCAGAGTACTTATCAGGGATACGTGCAGCTGGATGCACCTCTGGCTGATGTAATTATCAGGGTCACCTGTAGCTGGATGCACCTCTTGCCACTGTAATTATCAGGGACACATGCAGCTGGATGCACGTTTTGCTGGTGTAATTATCAGGGTCACTTGCAGCTGGATGAACCTCTTGCCGGTATAATTATCAGGGACACGTGCAGCTGGATTCACCTCTTGCCAGAGTAATTGTCAGGGACACATGCAGCTGGATGCACCTCTGGCCGGTGTAATTATCAGGGTGGAGTAATTATCAGGGACAATTGTAGCTGGATGCTCCTCTTGCCGGAGTAATTATCAGGGACACATGCAGGTGGATGCACCTCTTGCCGGAGTAATTATCAGGGACATGTGCAGCTGGATGCAACTCTTGCCGGAGTAATTATCAGGGATACATGCAGCTGGATGCACCTCTTGCCGGAGTAATTATCAGGGACACGTACAGCCGGATGCATCTCTTGCCGGAATAATTAATAGGGATAAATGCAGCTGGATGCACCTCTTTCCGGAGTAATTATCAGGGTCACTTGCAGCTGGATGTAACTCTTGGCGCTGTAATTATAAGGGATACGTTCAGCTGGATGCACCACTTGCCAGAGTAATTATCAGGGACACATGCAGCTGGATGCACCTCTTGCCGGAGTAATTATCAGGGTCACTTGCAGCTGGATGTATCTCTTGCTGCTGTAATTATAAGGGATACGTTCAGCTGGATGCACCACTTGCCAGAGTAATTATCATGGACACATACAGCTGGATACAACTCTTGCCAGTGTAATTATCAGCGATACTTGAAGTTGGATGCACCTCTTGCCAGAGTAATTATCAGGGACCCATGCAGCTGGATGCACCTCTTGCCGGAGTAATTATCAGGGACATGTGCAGCTGGATGCACCTCTTGCCACTGTAATTATCAGGGACACGCACAGCTGGATGCATCTCTTGCCGGAATAATTATCAGGGACACATGCAGCTGGATACACCTCTGGCCGGTGTAATTATAGGGTCACTTGCAGCTGGATGTAATTCTTGCCAGAGTAATTATCTGGGACACGTGTAGCTGGATGTTCCTCTTGCCCGAGTAATTATCAGGGACACGTGCAGCTGGATACACCTCTTGCCAGAGTACTTATCAGGGATACGTGCAGCTGGATGCACCTCTTGCCAGTGTAATTATCATGTACACATACAGCTGGATACAACTCTTGCCAATGCAATTATCAGCAATACTTGAAGTTGGATGCACCTCTTGCCAGAGTAATTATCAGGGACACATGCAGCGGGATGCACCTCTGGCTGATACAATTATCAGGGTCACCTGTAGCTGGATGCACCTCTTGCCACTGTAATTATCAGGGACACATGCAGCTGGATGCACCTTTTGCTGGTGTAATTATCAGGGTCACTTGCAGCTGGATGAACCTCTTGCCGGTATAATTATCAGGATCACGTGCAGCTGGATGCACCTCTTGCCGGAGTAATTATCAGGGTCACTTGCAGCTGGATGCACCTCTGGCCGGTGTAATTATCAGGGTGGAGTAATTATCAGGGACACGTGTAGCTGGATGCTCCTCTTGCCGGAGTAATTATCAGGGACACATGCAGCTGGATGCACCTCTTGCCCGAGTAATTTTCAGGGACACGTACAGCTGGATGCATCTTTTGCCGGAATAATTATCAGGGACACATGCAGCTGGATGCACCTCTTGCCGGAGTAATTATCAGGGTCACTTGCAGCTGGATGTAACTCTTGCCGCTGTAATTATAAGGTTCACTTGAAGCTGGATGCACCTCTGGCCAGGGTAATTATCAGGGTCACCTGCAGCTGGATGCAGCTCTTACCATAGTAATGATCAGGGACACGTGCAGCTGGATGCACCTCTTGCCAGAGTAATTATCAGGGACACGTGGAGATGAATGCAGCACTTGTCTTTTTAATTATCAGGGACACGTGGAGCTGGATGTACCTCTTGCCAGTGTAATGATCATGGACACATACAGCTGGATGCAACTCTTGCCAGTGTAATTATCAGCGATACTTGTAGTTGGATGCACCTCTTATCCAGAGTAATTATCAGGGACACATGCAGCTGGACGCACCTCTGGCTGATGTAATTATCAGGGTCACCTGCAGTGGATGCACCTCTTGCCAGAGTAATTATCAGGGACACTTGCAGCTGGATGCACCTCTTTCCGGAGTCATTATCAGGGACACGTCGAGCTGGATGCACCTCTTGCCACTGTAATTATCAGGGACACGTACAGCTGGATGCATCTCTTGCCGGAATAATTATCAGGGACACATGCAGCTGGATGCACCTCTTGTCTTTGTAATTATCAGGGTCACTTGCAGCTGGATGTAACTCTTGCCGCTGTAATTATAATGTTCACTTGCAGCTGGATGCACCTCTGGCCAGTGTAATTATCAGGGTTACCTGCAGCTGGATGCACCTTTTACCATAGTAATGATCAGGGACACGTGCAGCTGGATGCACCTCTTACCAAGTAATTATCAGGAACACGTGCAGATTGATGCACCTCTTGTATTTTTAATTATCAGGGACACGTGGAGCTGGATGCACCTCTTGCCAGTGTAATTATCATGGACACATACAGCTTCATGCAACACTTGCCAGTGTAATTATCAGCGATACTTGAAGTTGGATGCACCTCTTATCCAGAGTAATTATCCGGGACACATGCAACTGGATGCACCTCTGGCTGATGTAATTATCAGGGTCACCTGCAGCTGGATGCACCTCTTGCCAGTGTAATTATCAGGGACACATGCAGCTAGATGCACCTCTTGCCGGAGTAATTATCAGGGAAACGTGCAGCTGGATGCACCTCTTGCCGGAGTCATTATCAGGGAGACGTGCAGCTGGATGCAAATCTTGCCAGTGTAATTATCAAGGACACATGCAGCTGGATGCACCTCTGGCCGCTGTAATTATCAGGGTGGAGTAATTATCAGGGACAAGTGTAGGTGGATGCTCCTCTTGCCGGAGTAATTATCAGGGACACATGCAGCTGGATGCACCTCTTGCTGGTGTAATTATCAGGGTCACTTGCAGCTGGATAAACCTCTTGCCGGTGTAATTATCTGGGACACGTGTAGTTGGATTCACCTCTTGCCAGTGTAATTATCAGGGTCACTTGCAGCTGGATGCACCTCTTGCTGGAGTAATTATCAGGTACACGTGCAGCTCGATGCACCTCTTGCCAGAGTACTTATCAGGGATACGTGCAGCTGGATGCACCTCTTGCCGGAGTAATTATCAGGGATACATGCAGCTGGATGCACCTCTTGCCGGAGTAATTATCAGGGACACGTACAGCCGGATGCATCTCTTGCGGGAATAATTAATAGGGATAAATGCAGCTGGATGCACCTCTTGCCGGAGTAATTATCAGGGACACTTGCAGCTGGATGTAACTCTTGGCGCTGTAATTATAAGGGATACGTTCAGCTGGATGCACCACTTGCCAGAGTAATTATCAGGGACACATGCAGCTGGATGCATCTCTTGCCGGAATAATTATCAGGGACACTTGCAGCTGGATGCACCTCTGGCCGGTGTAATTATAGCGTCACTTGCAGCTGGATGTAATTCTTGCCAGAGTAATTATCTGGGACACGTGTCGCTGGATGTTCCTCTTGCCCGAGTAATTATCAGGGACACGTGCAGCTGGATACACCTCTTGCCACTGTAATTATCAGGGACACATGCAGCTGGATGCACCTTTTGCTGGTGTAATTATCAGGGTCACTTGCAGCTGGATGAACCTCTTGCCGGTATAATTATCAGGGACACGTGCAGTTGGATTCACCTCTTGCCAGAGTAATTATCAGGGACACATGCAGCTGGATGCACCTCTGGCCGGTGTAATTATCAGGGTGGAGTAATTATCAGGGACACGTGTAGCTGGTTGCTCCTCTTGCCGGAGTAATTATCAGGGACACATGCAGCTGGATGCACCTCTTGCCGGAGTAATTATCAGGGACATGTGCAGCTGGATGCACCTCTTGCCACTGTAATTATCAGGGACACGCACAGCTGGATGCATCTCTTGCCGGAATAATTATCAGGGACACATGCAGCTGGATACACCTCTGGCCGGTGTAATTATAGGGTCACTTGCAGCTGGATGTAATTCTTGCCAGAGTAATTATCTGGGACACGTGTAGCTGGATGTTCCTCTTGCCCGAGTAATTATCAGGGACACGTGCAGCTGGATACACCTCTTGCCAGAGTACTTATCAGGGATACGTGCAGCTGGATGCACCTCTTGCCAGTGTAATTATCATGTACACATACAGCTGGATACAACTCTTGCCAATGCAATTATCAGCAATACTTGAAGTTGGATGCACCTCTTGCCAGAGTAATTATCAGGGACACATGCAGCGGGATGCACCTCTGGCTGATACAATTATCAGGGTCACCTGTAGCTGGATGCACCTCTTGCCACTGTAATTATCAGGGACACATGCAGCTGGATGCACCTTTTGCTGGTGTAATTATCAGGGTCACTTGCAGCTGGATGAACCTCTTGCCGGTATAATTATCAGGATCACGTGCAGCTGGATGCACCTCTTGCCGGAGTAATTATCAGGGTCACTTGCAGCTGGATGCACCTCTGGCCGGTGTAATTATCAGGGTGGAGTAATTATCAGGGACACGTGTAGCTGGATGCTCCTCTTGCCGGAGTAATTATCAGGGACACATGCAGCTGGATGCACCTCTTGCCCGAGTAATTTTCAGGGACACGTACAGCTGGATGCATCTTTTGCCGGAATAATTATCAGGGACACATGCAGCTGGATGCACCTCTTGCCGGAGTAATTATCAGGGTCACTTGCAGCTGGATGTAACTCTTGCCGCTGTAATTATAAGGTTCACTTGAAGCTGGATGCACCTCTGGCCAGGGTAATTATCAGGGTCACCTGCAGCTGGATGCAGCTCTTACCATAGTAATGATCAGGGACACGTGCAGCTGGATGCACCTCTTGCCAGAGTAATTATCAGGGACACGTGGAGATGAATGCAGCACTTGTCTTTTTAATTATCAGGGACACGTGGAGCTGGATGTACCTCTTGCCAGTGTAATGATCATGGACACATACAGCTGGATGCAACTCTTGCCAGTGTAATTATCAGCGATACTTGTAGTTGGATGCACCTCTTATCCAGAGTAATTATCAGGGACACATGCAGCTGGACGCACCTCTGGCTGATGTAATTATCAGGGTCACCTGCAGTGGATGCACCTCTTGCCAGAGTAATTATCAGGGACACTTGCAGCTGGATGCACCTCTTTCCGGAGTCATTATCAGGGACACGTCGAGCTGGATGCACCTCTTGCCACTGTAATTATCAGGGACACGTACAGCTGGATGCATCTCTTGCCGGAATAATTATCAGGGACACATGCAGCTGGATGCACCTCTTGTCTTTGTAATTATCAGGGTCACTTGCAGCTGGATGTAACTCTTGCCGCTGTAATTATAATGTTCACTTGCAGCTGGATGCACCTCTGGCCAGTGTAATTATCAGGGTCACCTGCAGCTGGATGCACCTTTTACCATAGTAATGATCAGGGACACGTGCAGCTGGATGCACCTCTTACCAAGTAATTATCAGGAACACGTGCAGATTGATGCACCTCTTGTATTTTTAATTATCAGGGACACGTGGAGCTGGATGCACCTCTTGCCAGTGTAATTATCATGGACACATACAGCTTCATGCAACACTTGCCAGTGTAATTATCAGCGATACTTGAAGTTGGATGCACCTCTTATCCAGAGTAATTATCCGGGACACATGCAACTGGATGCACCTCTGGCTGATGTAATTATCAGGGTCACCTGCAGCTGGATGCACCTCTTGCCAGTGTAATTATCAGGGACACATGCAGCTAGATGCACCTCTTGCCGGAGTAATTATCAGGGACACGTGCAGCTGGATGCACCTCTTGCCGGAGTCATTATCAGGGAGACGTGCAGCTGGATGCAAATCTTGCCAGTGTAATTATCAAGGACACATGCAGCTGGATGCACCTCTGGCCGCTGTAATTATCAGGGTGGAGTAATTATCAGGGACAAGTGTAGGTGGATGCTCCTCTTGCCGGAGTAATTATCAGGGACACATGCAGCTGGATGCACCTCTTGCTGGTGTAATTATCAGGGTCACTTGCAGCTGGATAAACCTCTTGCCGGTGTAATTATCTGGGACACGTGTAGTTGGATTCACCTCTTGCCAGTGTAATTATCAGGGTCACTTGCAGCTGGATGCACCTCTTGCTGGAGTAATTATCAGGTACACGTGCAGCTCGATGCACCTCTTGCCAGAGTACTTATCAGGGATACGTGCAGCTGGATGCACCTCTTGCCGGAGTAATTATCAGGGATACATGCAGCTGGATGCACCTCTTGCCGGAGTAATTATCAGGGACACGTACAGCCGGATGCATCTCTTGCCGGAATAATTAATAGGGATAAATGCAGCTGGATGCACCTCTTGCCGGAGTAATTATCAGGGACACTTGCAGCTGGATGTAACTCTTGGCGCTGTAATTATAAGGGATACGTTCAGCTGGATGCACCACTTGCCAGAGTAATTATCAGGGACACATGCAGCTGGATGCATCTCTTGCCGGAATAATTATCAGGGACACTTGCAGCTGGATGCACCTCTGGCCGGTGTAATTATAGCGTCACTTGCAGCTGGATGTAATTCTTGCCAGAGTAATTATCTGGGACACGTGTCGCTGGATGTTCCTCTTGCCCGAGTAATTATCAGGGACACGTGCAGCTGGATACACCTCTTGCCACTGTAATTATCAGGGACACATGCAGCTGGATGCACCTTTTGCTGGTGTAATTATCAGGGTCACTTGCAGCTGGATGAACCTCTTGCCGGTATAATTATCAGGGACACGTGCAGCTGGATTCACCTCTTGCCAGAGTAATTATCAGGGACACATGCAGCTGGATGCACCTCTGGCCGGTGTAATTATCAGGGTGGAGTAATTATCAGGGACAATTGTAGCTGGATGCTCCTCTTGCCGGAGTAATTATCAGGGACACATGCAGGTGGATGCACCTCTTGCCGGAGTAATTATCAGGGACATGTGCAGCTGGATGCAACTCTTGCCGGAGTAATTATCAGGGATACATGCAGCTGGATGCACCTCTTGCCGGAGTAATTATCAGGGACACGTACAGCCGGATGCATCTCTTGCCGGAATAATTAATAGGGATAAATGCAGCTGGATGCACCTCTTGCCGGAGTAATTATCAGGGTCACTTGCAGCTGGATGTAACTCTTGGCGCTGTAATTATAAGGGATACGTTCAGCTGGATGCACCACTTGCCAGAGTAATTATCAGGGACACATGCAGCTGGATGCACCTCTTGCCGGAGTAATTATCAGGGTCACTTGCAGCTGGATGTATCTCTTGCTGCTGTAATTATAAGGGATACGTTCAGCTGGATGCACCACTTGCCAGAGTAATTATCATGGACACATACAGCTGGATACAACTCTTGCCAGTGTAATTATCAGCGATACTTGAAGTTGGATGCACCTCTTGCCAGAGTAATTATCAGGGACACGTGTAGCTGGATGTTCCTCATGCCCGAGTAATTATCAGGGACACGTGCAGCTGGATACACCTCTTGCCAGAGTACTTATCAGGGATACGTGCAGCTGGATGCACCTCTTGCCAGTGTAATTATCATGTACACATACAGCTGGATACAACTCTTGCCAATGCAATTATCAGCAATACTTGAAGTTGGATGCACCTCTTGCCAGAGTAATTATCAGGGACACATGCAGCGGGATGCACCTCTGGCTGATGCAATTATCAGGGTCACCTGTAGCTGGATGCACCTCTTGCCACTGTAATTATCAGGGACACATGCAGCTGGATGCACCTTTTGCTGGTGTAATTATCAGGGTCACTTGCAGCTGGATGAACCTCTTGCCGGTATAATTATCAGGGACACGTGCAGCTGGATGCACCTCTTGCCGGAGTAATTATCAGGGTCACTTGCAGCTGGATGCACCTCTGGCCGGTGTAATTATCAGGGTGGAGTAATTATCAGGGACACGTGTAGCTGGATGCTCCTCTTGCCGGAGTAAATATCAGGGACACATGCAGCTGGATGCACCTCTTGCCCGAGTAATTTTCAGGGACACGTACAGCTGGATGCATCTTTTGCCGGAATAATTATCTGGGACACATGCAGCTGGATGCACCTCTTGCCGGAGTAATTATCAGGGTCACATGCAGCTGGATGTAACTCTTGCCGGAGTAATTATCAGGGTCACTTGCAGCTGGATGTAACTCTTGCCGCTGTAATTATAAGGTTCACTTGAAGCTGGATGCACCTCTGGCCAGGGTAATTATCAGGGTGACCTGCAGCTGGATGCACCTCTTGCCAGAGTAATTATCAGGGACACGTGGAGATGAATGCAGCACTTGTCTTTTTAATTATCAGGGACACGTGGAGCTGGATGTATCTCTTGCCAGTGTAATTATCATGGACACATACAGCTGGATGCAACTCTTGCCAGTGTAATTATCAGCGATACTTGTAGTTGGATGCACCTCTTATCCAGAGTAATTATCAGGGACACATGCAGCTGGACGAACCTCTGGCTGATGTAATTATCAGGGTCACCTGCAGTGGATGCACCTCTTGCCAGAGTAATTATCAGGGACACTTGCAGCTGGATGCACCTCTTTCCGGAGTCATTATCAGGGACACGTCGAGCTGGATGCACCTCTTGCCACTGTAATTATCAGGGACACGTACAGCTGGATGCATCTCTTGCCGGAATAATTATCAGGGACACATGCAGCTGGATGCACCTCTTGTCTTTGTAATTATCAGGGTCACTTGCAGCTGGATGTAACTCTTGCCGCTCTAATTATAAGGTTCACTTGCAGCTGGATGCACCTCTGGCCAGTGTAATTATCAGGGTCACCTGCAGCTGGATGCACCTTTTACCATAGTAATGATCAGGGACACGTGCAGCTGGATGCACCTCTTACCAAGTAATTATCAGGAACACGTGCAGATTGATGCACCTCTTGTATTTTTAATTACCAGGGACACGTGGAGCTGGATGCACCTCTTGCCAGTGTAATTATCATGGACACATACAGCTTCATGCAACACTTGCCAGTGTAATTATCAGCGATACTTGAAGTTGGATGCACCTCTTATCCAGAGTAATTTTCAGGGACACATGCAACTGGATGCACCTCTGGCTGATGTAATTATCAGGGTCACCTGCAGCTGGATGCACCTCTTGCCAGTGTAATTATCAGGGACACATGCAGCTAGATGCACCTCTTGCCGGAGTAATTATCAGGGACACGTGCAGCTGGATGCAACTCTGGCCGGTGTAATTATAATGTTCACTTGCAGCTGGATGCACCTCTTGCCGGAGTCATTATCAGGGAGACGTGCAGCTGGATGCAAATCTTGCCAGTGTAATTATCAAGGACACATGCAGCTGGATACACCTCTGGCCGCTGTAATTATCAGGGTGGAGTAATTATCAGGGACAAGTGTAGGTAGATGCTCCTCTTGCCGGAGTAATTATCAGGGACACATGCAGCTGGATGCACCTCTTGCTGGTGTAATTATCAGGGTCACTTGCAGCTGGATAAACCTCTTGCCGGTGTAATTATCTGGGACACGTGTAGTTGGATTCACCTCTTGCCAGTGTAATTATCAGGGTCACTTGCAGCTGGATGCACCTCTTGCTGGAGTAATTATCAGGGACACTTGCAGCTCGATGCACCTCTTGCCAGAGTACTTATCAGGGATACGTGCAGCTGGATGCACCTCTTGCCAGTGTAATTATCATGGACACATGCAGCTGGATGCACCTCAAGCTGATGTAATTATCAGGGTCACCTGCAGCTGCATGCAAATCTTGCCAGTGTAATTATCAGGGACACATGCAGCTGGATGCACCTCTGGCCGGTGTAATTATCAGGGTGGAGTAATTATCAGGGACACGTGTAGCTGGATGCACCTCTTGCCGGAGTAATTATCAGGGACACATGCAGCTGGATGCACCTCAAGCTGATGTAATTATCAGGGTCACCTGCAGCTGCATGCAAATCTTGCCAGTGTAATTATCAGGGACACATGCAGCTGGATGCACCTCTGGCCGGTGTAATTATCAGGGTGGAGTAATTATCAGGGACACGTGTAGCTGGATGCACCTCTTGCCGGAGTAATTATCAGGGACATGTGCAGCTGGATGCACCTCTTGACACTGTAATTATCAGGGTGGAGTAATTATCAGGGACACGTGTAGCTGGATGCACCTCTTGCCGGAGTAATTATCAGGGACATGTGCAGCTGGATGCATCTCTTGCCGGAATAATTATCAGGGAAACATGCAGCTCGATGCACCTCTTGCCGGAGTAATTCTCAGGGTCACTTGCAGCTGGATGTAACTCTTGCCGCTGTAAATATAAGGTTCACTTGCAACTGGATGCACCTCTGGCCAGTGTAATTATCAGGGTCACCTGCAGCTGGATTCACCTCTTACCATAGTAATGATCAGGGACACGTTCAGCTGGATGCATCTCTTGCCAGAGTAATTATCAGGGACACGTGCACATGGATGCACCTCTTGCCGGAGTAATTATCAGGGACACGTTCAGCTGGATGCAAATATTGCCAGATTAATTATCAGGGACACATGCAGCTGGATGCACCTCTGGCCGGTGTAATTATCAGGGTCAATTGCAGCTGGATGAACCTCTTGCCAGAGTAATTATCAGGGACCCGTGCAGCTGGATGCACCTCTTGCCGGAGTAATTATCAGGGACACGTGCAGCTGGATCCACCTCTTGCCGGAGTAATTATCAGGGAAACGTTCAGCTGGATGCAAATCTTGCCAGATTAATTATCAGGGACACATGCAGCTGGATGCACCACTGGCCGGTGTAATTATCAGGGTCACTTGCAGCTGGATGTAATTCTTGCCAGAGTAATTATCTGGGACACGTGTAGCTGGATTCACCTCTTGCCAGTGTAATTATCAGGGTCACTTGCAGCTGGATACACCTCTTGCCGGAGTAATTATCAGGGACATGTGCAGCTGGATGCACCTCTTGTCTTTGTAATTATCAGGGACACGTGCAGCTGGATGCACCTCTTGCCGGAGTAATTATCAGGGTCACTTGCAGCTGGATGCAGCTCTGTCTGATGTAATTATCAGGGTCACCTGCAGCTGGATGCACCTCTTGCCAGAGTAATTATAAGGGACACGTTCAGCTGGATGCAAATCTTGCCTGTGTAATTATCAGGGACACATGCAGCTGGATGCTCCTCTGGCCGGTGTAATTATCAGGGTGGAGTAATTATCAGTGACACGTGTAGCTGGATGCTCCTCTTGCCGGAGTAATTATCAGGGACACATGCAGGTGGATGCACCTCTTGCCGGAGTAATTATCAGGGACATGTGCAGCTGGATGCAACTCTTGCCGGAGTAATTATCAGTGATACATGCAGCTGGATGCACCTCTTGCCGGAGTAATTATCAGGGACACGTACAGCTGGATGCACTCTTGCCGGAACAATTAACAGGGATAAATGCAGCTGGATGCACCTCTTGCCGGAGTAATTATCAGGGTCACTTGCAGCTGGATGTAACTCTTGGCGCTGTAATCATAAGGGATACGTTCAGCTGGATGCACCACTTGCCAGAGTAATGATCAGGGACACATGCAGCTGGATTCACCTCTTGCCGGAGTAATTATCAGGGTCACTTGCAGCTGGATGTAACTCTTGCTGCTGTAATTATAAGGGATACGTTCAGCTGGATGCACCACTTGCCAGAGTAATTATCATGGACACATACAGTTGGATAAAACTCTTGCCAGTGTAATTATCAGCGATACTTGAAGTTGGATGCACCTCTTGCCAGAGTAATTATCAGGGACACATGCAGCTGGATGCACCTCTGGCTGATGTAATTATCAGGGTCACCTGCAGCTGGATGCAAATCTTGCCAGTGTAATTATCAGGGACACATGCAGCTGGATGCACCTCTGGCCGGTGTAATTATCAGGGTGGAGTAATTATCAGGGACACGTGTAGCTGGTTGCTCCTCTTGCCGGAGTAATTATCAGGGACACATGCAGCTGGATGTACCTCTTGCCGGAGTAATTATCAGGGACATGTGCAGCTGGATGCACCTCTTGCCACTGTAATTATCAGGGACACGCACAGCTGGATGCATCTCTTGCCGGAATAATTATCAGGGACACATGCAGCTGGATGCACCTCTTGCCGGAGTAATTCTCAGGGTGACTTGCAGCTGGATGTAACTCTTGCCGCTGTAATTATAAGGTTCACTTGCAGCTGGATGCACCTCTGGCCAGTGTAATTATCAGGGTCACCTGCAGCTGGATGCACCTCTTACCATAGTAATGATCAGGGACACGTGCAGCTGGATGCACCTCTTGCCAGAGTAATTATCAGGGACACGTGCAGCTGGATGCACCTCTTGCCGGAGTAATTATCAGGGACACGTTCAGCTGGATGCAAATATTGCCAGATTAATTATCAGGGACACATGCAGCTGGATGCACCTCTGGCCGGTGTAATTATCAGGGTCACTTGCAGCTGGATGCACCTCTTGCCAGAGTAATTTTCAGGGACCCGTGCAGCTGGATCCACCTCTTGCCGGAGTAATTATCAGGGACACGTTCAGCTGGATGCAAATCTTGCCAGATTAATTATCAGGGACACATGCAGCTGGATGCACCTCTGGCCGGTGTAATTATCAGGGTCACTTGCAGCTGGATGTAATTCTTGCCAGAGTAATTATCTGGGACACGTGTAGCTGGATGTTCCTCTTGCCGGAGTAATTATCAGGGACACGTGCAGCTGGATACACCTCTTGCCAGTGTAATTATCAGCAATACTTGAAGTTGGATGCACCTATTGCCAGAGTAATTATCAGGGACACATGCAGCTGGATGCACCTCTGGCTGATGTAATTATCAGGGTCACCTGCAGCTGGATGCACCTCTTGCCACTGTAAATATCAGGGACACATGCAGCAGGGTGCACCTCTTGCTGGTGTAATTATCAGGGTCACTTGCAGCTGGATGAACCTCTTGCCGGTATAATTATCAGTTACACGTGCATCTGGATTCACCTCTTGCCAGTGTAATTATCTGGGTCACTTGCAGCTGGATACACCTCTTGCCGGAGTAATTATCAGGGACATGTGCAGCTGGATGCACCTCTTGTCTTTGTAATTATCAGGGACACGTGAACCTGGATGCACCTCTTGCTGGAGTAATTATCAGGGACACATGCAGCTGGATGCACCTCTTGCCCGAGTAACTATCAGGGACACGTACAGCTGGATGCATCTCTTGCCGGAATAATTATAAGGGACACATGCAGCTGGATGCACCTCTTGCCGGAGTAATTATCAGGGTCACTTGCAGCTGGATGTAACTCTTGCCGCTGTAATTATAAGGTTCACTTGAAGCTGGATGCACCTCTGGCCAGGGTAATTATCAGGGTCACCTGCAGCTGGATGCAGCTCTTACCATAGTAATGATCAGGGACACGTGCAGCTGGATGCACCTCTTGCCAGAGTAATTATCAGGGACACGTGGAGATGGATGCAGCTCTTGTGTTTTTAATTATTAGGGACACGTGGAGCTGGATGTATTTCTTGCCAGTGTAATTATCATGGAGACATACAGCTGGATGCAACTCTTGCCAGTGTAATTATCAGCGATACTTGTAGTTGGATGCACCTCTTATCCAGAGTAATTATTAGGGACACATGCAGCTGGATGCACCTCTTGCCACTGTAATTATCAGGGACACGTACAGCTGGATGCATCTCTTGCCGGAATAATTATCAGGGACACATGCAGCTGGATGCACCTCTGGCCAGTGTAATTATCAGGGACACATGCAGCTGGATGCACCTCTGGCCGGTGTAATTATCAGGGTCACTTGCAGCTGGATGCACCTCTTGCCAGAGTAATTATCAGGGTCCCGTGCAGCTGGATGCACCTCTTGCTGGAGTAATTATCAGGGATACGTGCAGCTGGATCCACCTCTTGCCGGAGTAATTATCAGGGACACGTTCAGCTGGATGCAAATCTTGCCAGATTAATTATCAGGGACACATGCAGCTGGTTGCACCTCTGGCCGGTGTAATTATCAGGGTCACTTGCAGCTGGATGTAATTCTTGCCAGAGTAATTATCTGGGACACGTGTAGCTGGATGTTCCTCTTGCCGGAGTAATTATCAGGGACACATGCAGCTGGATACACCTCTTGCCAGAGTACTTATCAGGGATACGTGCAGCTGGATGCACCTCTTGCCAGTGTAATTATCATGGACACATACAGCTGGATACAACTCTTGCCAATGTAATTAACAGCAATACTTGAAGTTGGATGCACCTATTGCCACTGTAATTATCAGGGACACATGCAGCTGGATGCACCTCTGGCTGATGTAATTATCAGGGTCACCTGCAGCTGGATGCACCTCTTGCCACTGTAAATATCAGGGACACATGCAGCTGGATGCACCTCTTTCTGGTGTAATTATCAGGGTCACTTGCAGCTGGATGAACCTCTTGCCGGTATAATTATCAGGGACACGTGCAGCTGGATTCACCTCTTGCCAGTGTAATTATCAGGGTCACTTGCAGCTGGATACACCTCTTGCCGGAGTAATTATCAGGGACGCATGCAGCTGGATGCACCTCTTGCCCGAGTAATTATGAGGGACACGTACAGCTGGATGCATCTCTTGGCGGAATAATTATCAGGGACACATGCAGCTGGATGCAACTCTTGCCGGAGTAATTATCAGGGTCACTTGCAGCTGGATGTAACTCTTGCCGCTGTAATTATAAGGTTCACTTGAAGCTGGATGCACCTCTGGCCAGGGTAATTATCAGGGTCACCTGCAGCTGGATGCACCATAGTAATGATCAGGGACAAGTGCAGCTGGATGCACCTCTTGCCAGAGTAATTATCAGGGACACGTGGAGATGGATGCAGCTCTTGTGTTTTTAATTATCAGGGACACGTGGAGCTGGATGTACCTCTTGCCAGTGTAATTATCATGGACACATACTGATGGATGCAACTCTTGCCAGTGTAATTATCAGCGATACTTGTAGTTGGATGCACCTCTTATCCAGAGAAATTATCAGGGACACATGCAGCTGGACGCACCTCTGGCTGATGTAATTATCAGGGTCACCTGCAGTGGATGCACCTCTTGCCAGAGTAATTATCAGGGACACTTGCAGCTGGATGCACCTCTTTCCGGAGTCATTATCAGGGACACGTGGAGCTGGATGCACCTCTTGCCACTGTAATTATCAGGGACACGTACAGCTGGATGCATCTCTTGCCGGAATAATTATCAGGGACACATGCAGCTGGATGCACCTCTTGCCGGAGTAATTATCAGGGTCACTTGCAGCTGGATGTAACTCTTGCCGCTGTAATTATCAGGTTCACTTGCAGCTGGATGCACCTCTGGCCAGTGTAATTATCAGGGTCACCTGCAGCTGGATGCACCTCTTACCATAGTAATGATCAGGGACACGTGCAGCTGGATGCACCTCTTGCCAGAGTAATTATCAGGAACACGTGCAGATTGATGCACCTCTTGTCTTTTTTAATTATCAGGGACACGTGGAGCTGGATGCACCTCTTGCCAGTGTAATTATCATGGACACATACAGCTTCATTCAACTCTTGCCAGTGTAATTATCAGCGATACTTGAAGTTGGATGCACCTCTTATCCAGAGTAATTATCAGGGACACATGCAACTGGATGCACCTCTGGCTGATGTAATTATCACGGTCACCTGCAGCTGGATGCACCTCTTGCCAGTGTAATTTTCAGGGACACATGCAGCTAGATGCACCTCTTGCCGGAGTAATTATCAGGGACACGTGCAGCTGGATGCAACCCTGGCCGGTGTAATTATAATGTTGACTTGCAGCTGGATGCACCTCTTACCAGAGTAATTATCAGGGACACTTGCAGCTGGATGCACCTCTTGCCGGAGTCATTATCAGGGACACGTGCAGCTGGATGCAAATCTTGCCAGTGTAATTATCAAGGACACATGCAGCTGGATGCACCTCTGGCCGGTGTAATTATCAGGGTGGAGTAATTATCAGGGACAAGTGTAGGTGGATGCTCCTCGTGCCGGAGTAATTATCAGGGACACATGCAGCTGGATGCACTTGCCGGTGTAATTATCAGGGACACGTGTAGTTGGATTCACCTCTTGCCAGTGTAATTATCAGGGTCACTTGCAGCTGGATGCACCTCTTGCCGGAGTAATTATCAGGGAACCGTGCAGCTCGATGCACCTCTTGCCAGAGTACTTATCAGGGATACGTGCAGCTGGATGCACCTCTTGCCAGTGTAATTATCATGGACACATACAGCTGGATACAACTCTTGCCAGTGTAATTATCAGCGATACTTGAAGTTGGATGCATCTCTTGCCAGAGTAATTATCAGGGACACATGCAGCTGGATGCACCTCTGGCTGATGTAATTATCTGGGTCACCTGCAGCTGGATGCAAATCTTGCCAGTGTAATTATCAGGGACACATGCAGCTGGATGCACCTCTTGCCGGAGTAATTATCAGGGACATGTGCAGCTGGATGCACCTCTTGCCACTGTAATTATCAGGGACACGTGTAGCTGGATGCACCTCTTGCCGGAGTAATTATCAGGGACATGTGCAGCTGGATGCATCTCTTGCCGGAATAATTATCAGGGACACATGTAGCTGGATGCACCTCTTGCCGGAGTAATTCTCAGGGTCACTTGCAGCTGGATGTAACTCTTGCCGCTGCAATTATAAGGTTCACTTGCAGCTGGATGCACCTCTGGCCAGTGTAATTATCAGGGTCACCTGCAGCTGGATGCACTTCTTACCATAGTAATGATCAGGGACACGTGCAGCTGGATGCACCTCTTGCTAGAGTAATTATCAGGGACACGTGCAGATGGATGCACCTCTTTCCGGAGTAATTATCAGGCACACGTTCAGCTGGATGCAAATATTGCCAGATTAATTATCAGGGACACATGCAGCTGGATGCACCTCTGGCCGGTGTAATTATCAGGGTCACTTGCAGCTGGATGAACCTCTTGCCAGAGTAATTATCAGGGACCCGTGCAGCTGGATGCACCTCTTGCCGGAGTAATTATCAGGGACACGTGCAGCTGGATCCACCTCTTGCCGGAGTAATTATCAGGGAAACGTTCAGCTGGATGCAAATCTTGCCAGATTAATTATCAGGGACACATGCAGCTGGATGCACCTCTGGCCGGTGTAATTTCAGGGTCACTTGCAGCTGGATGTAATTCTTGCCAGAGTAATTATCTGGGACACGTGTAGCTGGATTCACCTCTTGCCAGTGTAATTATCAGGGTCACTTGCAGATGGATACACCTCTTGCCGGAGTAATTATTAGGGACATGTGCAGCTGTAGACACCTCTTGTCTTTGTATTTATCAGGGACACGTGCAGCTGGATGCACCTCTTGCCGGAGTAATTATCAGGGTCACTTGCAGCTGGATGCAGCTCTGGCTGATGTAATTATCAGGGTCACCTGCAGCTGGATGCACCTCTTGCCACTGTAATTATCAGGGACACATGCAGCTGGATGCACCTCTTGCTGGTGTAATTATCAGTGTCACTTGCAGCTGGATGAACCTCTTGCCGGTATAATTATTAGGGACACGTGCAGCTGGATTCACCTCTTGCCAGTGTAATTATCAGGGTCACTTGCAGCTGGATACACTTCTTGCCGGAGTAATTATCAGGGACATGTGCAGCTGGATGCACCTCTTGTCTTTGTATTTATCAGGGACACGTGCAGCTGGATGCACGTCTTGCAGGAGTAATTATCAGGGTCACTTGCAGCTGGATGCACCTCTTGCCAGTGTAATTATCATGGACACATACAGCTTCATGCAACTCTTGCCAGTGTAATTATCAGCGATACTTGAAGTTGGATGCACCTCTTATCAAGAGTAATTATCAGGGACACATGCAGCTGGATGCACCTCTGGCTGATGTAATTATCAGGGTCACCTGCAGCTGGATGCACCTCTTGCCAGTGTAATTATCAGGGACACATGCAGCTGGATGCACCTCTGGCCGGTGTAATTATCAGGGTCACTTGCAGCTGGATGCACCTCTTGCCAGAGTAATTATCAGGGACCCGTGCAGCTGGATGCACCTCTTGCCAGAGTAATTATCAGGGACACGTTCAGCTGGATGCAAATCTTGCCAGATTAATTATCAGGGACACATGCAGCTGGATGCACCTCTGGCCAGTGTAATTATCAGGGTCACTTGCAGCTGGATGTAATTCTTGCCAGTGTAATTATCTGCGACACGTGTAGCTGGATGTTCCTCTTGCCGGAGTAATTATCAGGGATACGTGCAGCTGGATACATCTTTTGCCAGAGTACTTATCAGGTATACGTGCAGCTGGATGTACCTCTTGCCAGTGTAATTATCATGGACACATACAGCTGGATACAACTCTTGCCAATGCAATTATCAGCAATACTTGAACTTGGATGCACCTCTTGCCAGAGTAATTATCAGGGACACATGAAGCTGGATGCACCTCTGGCTGATGTAATTATCAGGGTCACCTGCAGCTGGATGCACCTCTTGCCACTGTAATTATCAGGGACACATGCAGCTGGATGCACCTTTTGCTGGTGTAATTGTCAGGGTCACTTGCAGCTGGATGAACCTCTTGCCGGTATAATTATCAGGGACACGTGCAGCTGGATTCACCTCTTGCCAGTGTAATTATCAGGGTCACTTGCAGCTGGATGCACCTCTTGCCGGAGTAATTATCAGGGACATGTGCAGCTGGATGCACCTCTTGTCTTTGTAATTATCAGGGACACGTGCAGCTGGATGCACCTCTTGCCGGAGTAATTATCAGGGTCACTTGCATCTGGATGCACCTCTGTCTGGTGTAATTATCAGGATCACCTGCAGCTGGATGCACCTCTTGCCAGAGTAATTATCAGGGACACTTGCAGCTGGATGCACCTCTTGCCGGAGTAATTATCAGGGACACGTTCAGCTGGATGCAAATCTTGCCAGTGTAATTATCAGGGACACATGTAGCTGGATGCACCTCTGGCCGGTGTAATTATCATGGTGGAGTAATTATCAGGGACACGTGTAGCTGGATGCTCCTCTTGCCGGAGTAATTATCAGGGACACATGCAGCTGGATGCACCTCTTGCCGAGTAATTATCAGGGACACGTACAGCTGGATGCATCTCTTGCCGGAATAATTATCAGGGACACATGCAGCTGGATGCACCTCTTGCCGGAGTAATTATCAGGGTCACTTGCAGCTGGATGTAACTCTTGCCGCTGTAATTATAAGGTTCACTTGAAGCTGGATGCACCTCTGGCCAGGGTAATTATCAGGGTCACCTGCAGCTGGATGCACCTCTTACCATAGTAATGATCAGGGACACGTGCAGCTGGATGCACCTCTTGCCAGAGTAATTACCAGGGACACGTGGAGATGGATGCAGCTCTTGTCTTTTTAATTATCAGGGACACGTGGAGCTGGATGTACCTCTTGCCAGTGTAATTATCATGGACACATACAGCTGGATGCAACTCTTGCCAGTGTAATTATCAGCGATACTTGTAGTTTGATGCACATCTTATCCAGAGTAATTATCAGGGACACATGCAGCTGGACGCACCTCTGGCTGATGTAATTATCAGGGTCACCTGCAGTGGATGCACCTCTTGCCAGAGTAATTATCAGGGACACTTGCAGCTGGATGCACCTCTTGCCGGAGTCATTATCAGGGACACGTGGAGCTGGATGCACCTCTTGCCACTGTAATTATCAGGGACACGTACAGCTGGATGCATCTCTTGCCGGAATAATTATCAGGGACACATGCAGCTGGATGCACCTCTTGCCGGAGTAATTATCAGGGTAACTTGCATCTGGATGTAACTCTTGCCGCTGTAATTATAAGGTTCACTTGCAGCTGGATGCACCTCTGGCCAGTGTAATTATCAGGGTCACCTGCAGCTGGATGCACCTCTTACGATAGTAATGATCAGGGACACGTGCAGCAGGATGCACCTTTTGCCAGAGTAATTATCAGGAACACGTGCAGATTGATGCACCTCTTGACATTTTAATTATCAGGGACACGTGGAGCTGGATGCACCTCTTGCCAGTGTAATTATCATGGACACATACAGCTTCATGCAACTCTTGCCAGTGTAATTATCAGCGATACTTGAAGTTGGATGCACCTCTTATCCAGAGTAATTATCAGGGACACATGCAACTGGATGCACCTCTGGCTGATGTAATTATCAGGGCACGTGCAGCTGGATGCACCTCTTGCCAGTGTAATTATCAGGGACACATGCAGCTAGATGCACCTCTTGCCGGAGTAATTATCAGGGACACGTGCAGCTGGATGCAACTCTGGCCGGTGTAATTATAATGTTCACTTGCAGCTGGATGCACCTCTTACCAGTGTAATTATCAGGGACACTTGCAGCTGGATGCACCTTTTGCCGGAGTCATTATCAGGGACACGTGCAGCTGGATGCACCTCTTGCCGGAGTAATTATCAGGGTCACTTGCAGCTGGATGCAGCTCTGGCTGATGTAATTATCAGGGTCACCTGCAGCTGGATGCACCTCTTGCCACTGTAATTATCAGGGACACATGCAGCTGGATGCACCTCTTGCTGGTGTAATTATCAGGGTCACTTGCAGCTGGATGAACCTCTTGCCGGTATAATTATCAGGGATACGTGCAGCTGGATTCACCTCTTGCCAGTGTAATTATCAGGGTCACTTGCAGCTGGATACACCTCTTGCCGGAGTAATTATCAGGGACATGTGCAGCTGGATGCACCTCTTGTCTTTGTAATTATCAGGGACACATGCAGCTGGATGCACCTCTTGCCGGAGTAATTATCAGGGTCACTTGCAGCTGGATGCACCTCTTGCCAGTGTAATTATCATGGACACATACAGATTCATGCAACTCTTGCCAGTGTAATTATCAGCGATACTTGAAGTTGGATGCACCTCTTATCAAGAGTCATTATCGGGGACACATGCAGCTGGATGCACCTCTGGCTGATGTAATTATCAGGGTCACCTGCAGCTGGATGCACCTCTTGCAAGAGTAATTATCAGGGACACATGCAGCTGGATGCACCTCTGGCCGGTGTAATTATCAGGGTCACTTGCAGCTGGATGCACCTCTTGCCAGAGTAGTTATCAGGGACCCGTGCAGCTGGATGCACCTCTTGCCAGAGTAATTATCAGGGACACGTTCAGCTGGATGCAAATCTTGCCAGATTAATTATCAGGGACACATGCAGCTGGATGCACCTCTGGCCGGTGTAACTATCAGGGTCACTTGCAGCTGGATGTAATTCTTGCCAGTGTAATTATCTGCGACACGTGTAGCTGGATGTTCCCCTTGCCGGAGTAATTATCAGGGATACGTGCAGTGGATACACCTTTTGCCAGAGTACTTATCTGGGATACGTGCAGCTGGATGCACCTCTTGCCAGTGTAATTATCATGGACACATACAGCTGGATACAACTCTTGCCAATGCAATTATCAGCAATACTTGAATTTGGATGCACCTCTTGCCAGAGTAATTATCAGGGACACATGCAGCTGGATGCACCTCTGGCTGATGTAATTATCAGGGTCACCTGCAGCTGGATGCACCTCTTGCCACTGTAATTATCAGGGACACATGCAGCTGGATGCACCTTTTGCTGGTGTAATTATCAGGGTCACTTGCAGCAGGATGAACCTCTTGCCGGTATAATTATCAGGGA
The DNA here is from genome assembly GCF_036971445.1 of Narcine bancroftii. Taxonomy (NCBI): domain Eukaryota; kingdom Metazoa; phylum Chordata; class Chondrichthyes; order Torpediniformes; family Narcinidae; genus Narcine; species Narcine bancroftii. The sequence continues at coordinate 25,066 of NW_027212096.1, read as the reverse complement.
CACGTGCAGCTGGATTCACCTCTTGCCAGTGTAATTATCAGGGTCACTTGCAGCTGGATGCACCTCTTGCCGGAGTAATTATCAGGGACATGTGCAGCTGGACGCACCTCGTGTCTTTGTAATTATCAGGGACACGTGCAGCTGGATGCACCTATGCCGGAGTAATTATCAGGGTCACTTGCAGCTGGATGCACCTCTGTCTGGTGTAATTATCAGGATCACCTGCAGCTGGATGCACCTCTTGCCAGAGTAATTATCAGGGACACTTGCAGCTGGATGCACCTCTTGCCGGAGTAATTATCAGGGACACGTTCAGCTGGATGCAAATCTTGCCAGTGTAATTATCAGGGACACATGTAGCTGGATGCACCTCTGGCCGGTGTAATTATCAGGGTGGAGTAATTATCAGGGACACGTGTAGCTGGATGCTCCTCTTGCCGGAGTAATTATCAGGGACACATGCAGCTGGATGCACCTCTTGCCGAGTAATTATCAGGGACACGTACAGCTGGATGCATCTCTTGCCGGAATAATTATCAGGGACACATGCAGCTGGATGCACCTCTTGACGGAGTAATTATCAGGGTCACTTGCAGCTGGATGTAACTCTTGCCGCTGTAATTATAATGTTCACTTGAAGCTGGATGCACCTCTGGCCAGGGTAATGATCAGGGTCACCTGCAGCTGGATGCACCTCTTACCATAGTAATGATCAGGGACACGTGCAGCTGGATGCACCTCTTGCCAGAGTAATTATCAGGGACACGTGGAGATGGATGCAGCTCTTGTCTTTTTAATTATCAGGGACACGTGGAGCTGGATGTACCTCTTGCCAGTGTAATTATCATGGACACATACAGCTGGATGCAACTCTTGCCAGTGTAATTATCAGCGATACTTGTAGTTTGATGCACATCTTATCCAGAGTAATTATCAGGGACACATGCAGCTGGACGCACCTCTGGCTGATGTAATTATCAGGGTCACCTGCAGTGGATGCACCTCTTGCCAGAGTAATTATCAGGGACACTTGCAGCTGGATGCACCTCTTGCCGGAGTCATTATCAGGGACACGTGGAGCTGGATGCACCTCTTGCCACTGTAATTATCAGGGACACGTACAGCTGGATGCATCTCTTGCCGGAATAATTATCAGGGACACATGCAGCTGGATGCACCTCTTGCCGGAGTAATTATCAGGGTCACTTGCAGCTGGATGTAACTCTTGCCGCTGTAATTATAAGGTTCACTTGCAGCTGGATGCACCTCTGGCCAGTGTAATTATCAGGGTCACCTGCAGCTGGATGCACCTCTAAACATAGTAATGATCAGGGACACGTGGAGCTGGATGCACCTCTTGGCAGTGTAATTATCATGGACACATACAGCTTCATGCAACTCTTGCCAGTGTAATTATCAGCGATACTTGAAGTTGGATGCACCTCTTATCCAGAGTAATTATCAGGGACACATGCAACTGGATGCACCTCTGGCTGATGTAATTATCAGGGTCACGTGCAGCTGGATGCACCACTTGCCAGTGTAATTATCAGGGACACATGCAGCTAGATGCACCTCTTGCCGGAGTAATTATCAGGGACACGTGCAGCTGGATGCAACTCTGGCCGGTGTAATTATAATGTTCACTTGCAGCTGGATGCACCTCTTACCAGAGTAATTATCAGGGACACTTGCAGCTGGATGCACCTTTTGCCGGAGTCATTATCAGGGACACGTGCAGCTGGATGCACCTCTTGCCGGAGTAATTATCAGGGTCACTTGCAGCTGGATGCAGCTCTGGCTGATGTAATTATCAGGGTCACCTGCAGCTGGATGCACCTCTTGCCACTGTAATTATCAGGGACAAATGCAGCTGGATGCACCTCTTGCTGGTGTAATTATCAAGGTCACTTGCAGCTGGATGAACCTCTTGCCGGTATAATTATCAGGGACACGTGCAGCTGGATTCACCTCTTGCCAGTGTAATTATCAGGGTCACTTGCAGCTGGATACACCTCTTGCCGGAGTAATTATCAGGGACATGTCCAGCTGGATGCACCTCTTGTCTTTGTAATTATCAGGGACACGTGCAGCTGGATGCACCTCTTGCCGGAGTAATTATCAGGGTCACTTGCAGCTGGATGCACCTCTTGCCAGTGTAATTATCATGGACACATACAGATTCATGCAACTCTTGCCAGTGTAATTATCAGCGATACTTGAAGTTGGATGCACCTCTTATCAAGAGTAATTATCAGGGACACATGCAGCTGGATGCACCTCTGGCTGATGTAATTATCAGGGTCACCTGCAGCTGGATGCACCTCTTGCCAGAGTAATTATCAGGGACACATGCAGCTGGATGCACCTCTGGCCGGTGTAATTATCAGGGTCACTTGCAGCTGGATGCACCTCTTGCCAGAGGAATTATCAGGGACACGTGCAGCTGGATGCACCTCTTGCCAGAGTAATTATGAGGGACACGTTCAGCTGGATGCAAATCTTGCCAGATTAATTATCAGGGACACATGCAGCTGGATGCACCTCTGGCCGGTGTAACTATCAGGGTCACTTGCAGCTGGATGTAATTCTTGCCAGTGTAATTATCTGCGACGCATGTAGCTGGATGTTCCTCTTGCCGGAGTAATTATCAGGGATACGTGCAGTGGATACACCTTTTGCCAGAGTACTTATCTGGGATACGTGCAGCTGGATGCACCTCTTCCCAGTGTAATTATCATGGACACATACATACAGCTGGATACAACTCTTGCCAATGCAATTATCAGCAATACTTGAATTTGGATGCACCTCTTGCCAGAGTAATTATCAGGGACACATGCAGCTGGATGCACCTCTGGCTGATGTAATTATCAGGGTCACCTGCAGCTGGATGAACCTCTTGCCGGTATAATTATCAGGGACACGTGCAGCTGGATTCACCTCTTGCCAGTGTAATTATCAGGGTCACTTGCAGCTGGATGCACCTCTTGCCGGAGTAATTATCAGGGACATGTGCAGCTGGACGCACCTCGTGTCTTTGTAATTATCAGGGACACGTGCAGCTGGATGCACCTCTTGCCGGAGTAATTATCAGGGTCACTTGCAGCTGGATGCACCTCTGTCTGGTGTAATTATCAGGATCACCTGCAGCTGGATGCACCTCTTGCCAGAGTAATTATCAGGGACACTTGCAGCTGGATGCACCTCTTGCCGGAGTAATTATCAGGGACACGTTCAGCTGGATGCAAATCTTGCCAGTGTAATTATCAGGGACACATGTAGCTGGATGCACCTCTGGCCGGTGTAATTATCAGGGACACGTGCAGCTGGATGCACCTCTTGCCGGAGTAATTATCAGGGTCACTTGCAGCTGGATGCAGCTCTGGCTGATGTAATTATCAGGGTCACCTGCAGCTGGATGCACCTCTTGCCACTGTAATTATCAGGGACACATGCAGCTGGATGCACCTCTTGCTGGTGTAATTATCAGGGTCACTTGCAGCTGGATGAACCTCTTGCCAGAGGAATTATCAGGGACACGTGCAGCTGGATGCACCTCTTGCCAGAGTAATTATGAGGGACACGTTCAGCTGGATGCAAATCTTGCCAGATTAATTATCAGGGACACATGCAGCTGGATGCACCTCTGGCCGGTGTAACTATCAGGGTCACTTGCAGCTGGATGTAATTCTTGCCAGTGTAATTATCTGCGACACGTGTAGCTGGATGTTCCCCTTGCCGGAGTAATTATCAGGGATACGTGCAGTGGATACACCTTTTGCCAGAGTACTTATCTGGGATACGTGCAGCTGGATGCACCTCTTGCCAGTGTAATTATCATGGACACATACAGCTGGATACAACTCTTGCCAATGCAATTATCAGCAATACTTGAATTTGGATGCACCTCTTGCCAGAGTAATTATCAGGGACACATGCAGCTGGATGCACCTCTGGCTGATGTAATTATCAGGGTCACCTGCAGCTGGATGCACCTCTTGCCACTGTAATTATCAGGGACACATGCAGCTGGATGCACCTTTTGCTGGTGTAATTATCAGGGTCACTTGCAGCAGGATGAACCTCTTGCCGGTATAATTATCAGGGACACGTGCAGCTGGATTCACCTCTTGCCAGTGTAATTATCAGGGTCACTTGCAGCTGGATGCACCTCTTGCCGGAGTAATTATCAGGGACATGTGCAGCTGGACGCACCTCGTGTCTTTGTAATTATCAGGGACACGTGCAGCTGGATGCACCTATGCCGGAGTAATTATCAGGGTCACTTGCAGCTGGATGCACCTCTGTCTGGTGTAATTATCAGGATCACCTGCAGCTGGATGCACCTCTTGCCAGAGTAATTATCAGGGACACTTGCAGCTGGATGCACCTCTTGCCGGAGTAATTATCAGGGACACGTTCAGCTGGATGCAAATCTTGCCAGTGTAATTATCAGGGACACATGTAGCTGGATGCACCTCTGGCCGGTGTAATTATCAGGGTGGAGTAATTATCAGGGACACGTGTAGCTGGATGCTCCTCTTGCCGGAGTAATTATCAGGGACACATGCAGCTGGATGCACCTCTTGCCGAGTAATTATCAGGGACACGTACAGCTGGATGCATCTCTTGCCGGAATAATTATCAGGGACACATGCAGCTGGATGCACCTCTTGACGGAGTAATTATCAGGGTCACTTGCAGCTGGATGTAACTCTTGCCGCTGTAATTATAATGTTCACTTGAAGCTGGATGCACCTCTGGCCAGGGTAATGATCAGGGTCACCTGCAGCTGGATGCACCTCTTACCATAGTAATGATCAGGGACACGTGCAGCTGGATGCACCTCTTGCCAGAGTAATTATCAGGGACACGTGGAGATGGATGCAGCTCTTGTCTTTTTAATTATCAGGGACACGTGGAGCTGGATGTACCTCTTGCCAGTGTAATTATCATGGACACATACAGCTGGATGCAACTCTTGCCAGTGTAATTATCAGCGATACTTGTAGTTTGATGCACATCTTATCCAGAGTAATTATCAGGGACACATGCAGCTGGACGCACCTCTGGCTGATGTAATTATCAGGGTCACCTGCAGTGGATGCACCTCTTGCCAGAGTAATTATCAGGGACACTTGCAGCTGGATGCACCTCTTGCCGGAGTCATTATCAGGGACACGTGGAGCTGGATGCACCTCTTGCCACTGTAATTATCAGGGACACGTACAGCTGGATGCATCTCTTGCCGGAATAATTATCAGGGACACATGCAGCTGGATGCACCTCTTGTCTTTGTAATTATCAGGGACACATGCAGCTGGATGCACCTCTTGCCGGAGTAATTATCAGGGTCACTTGCAGCTGGATGCACCTCTTGCCAGTGTAATTATCATGGACACATACAGATTCATGCAACTCTTGCCAGTGTAATTATCAGCGATACTTGAAGTTGGATGCACCTCTTATCAAGAGTCATTATCGGGGACACATGCAGCTGGATGCACCTCTGGCTGATGTAATTATCAGGGTCACCTGCAGCTGGATGCACCTCTTGCAAGAGTAATTATCAGGGACACATGCAGCTGGATGCACCTCTGGCCGGTGTAATTATCAGGGTCACTTGCAGCTGGATGCACCTCTTGCCAGAGTAGTTATCAGGGACCCGTGCAGCTGGATGCACCTCTTGCCAGAGTAATTATCAGGGACACGTTCAGCTGGATGCAAATCTTGCCAGATTAATTATCAGGGACACATGCAGCTGGATGCACCTCTGGCCGGTGTAACTATCAGGGTCACTTGCAGCTGGATGTAATTCTTGCCAGTGTAATTATCTGCGACACGTGTAGCTGGATGTTCCCCTTGCCGGAGTAATTATCAGGGATACGTGCAGTGGATACACCTTTTGCCAGAGTACTTATCTGGGATACGTGCAGCTGGATGCACCTCTTGCCAGTGTAATTATCATGGACACATACAGCTGGATACAACTCTTGCCAATGCAATTATCAGCAATACTTGAATTTGGATGCACCTCTTGCCAGAGTAATTATCAGGGACACATGCAGCTGGATGCACCTCTGGCTGATGTAATTATCAGGGTCACCTGCAGCTGGATGCACCTCTTGCCACTGTAATTATCAGGGACACATGCAGCTGGATGCACCTTTTGCTGGTGTAATTATCAGGGTCACTTGCAGCAGGATGAACCTCTTGCCGGTATAATTATCAGGGACACGTGCAGCTGGATTCACCTCTTGCCAGTGTAATTATCAGGGTCACTTGCAGCTGGATGCACCTCTTGCCGGAGTAATTATCAGGGACATGTGCAGCTGGACGCACCTCGTGTCTTTGTAATTATCAGGGACACGTGCAGCTGGATGCACCTATGCCGGAGTAATTATCAGGGTCACTTGCAGCTGGATGCACCTCTGTCTGGTGTAATTATCAGGATCACCTGCAGCTGGATGCACCTCTTGCCAGAGTAATTATCAGGGACACTTGCAGCTGGATGCACCTCTTGCCGGAGTAATTATCAGGGACACGTTCAGCTGGATGCAAATCTTGCCAGTGTAATTATCAGGGACACATGTAGCTGGATGCACCTCTGGCCGGTGTAATTATCAGGGTGGAGTAATTATCAGGGACACGTGTAGCTGGATGCTCCTCTTGCCGGAGTAATTATCAGGGACACATGCAGCTGGATGCACCTCTTGCCGAGTAATTATCAGGGACACGTACAGCTGGATGCATCTCTTGCCGGAATAATTATCAGGGACACATGCAGCTGGATGCACCTCTTGACGGAGTAATTATCAGGGTCACTTGCAGCTGGATGTAACTCTTGCCGCTGTAATTATAATGTTCACTTGAAGCTGGATGCACCTCTGGCCAGGGTAATGATCAGGGTCACCTGCAGCTGGATGCACCTCTTACCATAGTAATGATCAGGGACACGTGCAGCTGGATGCACCTCTTGCCAGAGTAATTATCAGGGACACGTGGAGATGGATGCAGCTCTTGTCTTTTTAATTATCAGGGACACGTGGAGCTGGATGTACCTCTTGCCAGTGTAATTATCATGGACACATACAGCTGGATGCAACTCTTGCCAGTGTAATTATCAGCGATACTTGTAGTTTGATGCACATCTTATCCAGAGTAATTATCAGGGACACATGCAGCTGGACGCACCTCTGGCTGATGTAATTATCAGGGTCACCTGCAGTGGATGCACCTCTTGCCAGAGTAATTATCAGGGACACTTGCAGCTGGATGCACCTCTTGCCGGAGTCATTATCAGGGACACGTGGAGCTGGATGCACCTCTTGCCACTGTAATTATCAGGGACACGTACAGCTGGATGCATCTCTTGCCGGAATAATTATCAGGGACACATGCAGCTGGATGCACCTCTTGCCGGAGTAATTATCAGGGTCACTTGCAGCTGGATGTAACTCTTGCCGCTGTAATTATAAGGTTCACTTGCAGCTGGATGCACCTCTGGCCAGTGTAATTATCAGGGTCACCTGCAGCTGGATGCACCTCTTAACATAGTAATGATCAGGGACACGTGGAGCTGGATGCACCTCTTGGCAGTGTAATTATCATGGACACATACAGCTTCATGCAACTCTTGCCAGTGTAATTATCAGCGATACTTGAAGTTGGATGCACCTCTTATCCAGAGTAATTATCAGGGACACATGCAACTGGATGCACCTCTGGCTGATGTAATTATCAGGGTCACGTGCAGCTGGATGCACCACTTGCCAGTGTAATTATCAGGGACACATGCAGCTAGATGCACCTCTTGCCGGAGTAATTATCAGGGACACGTGCAGCTGGATGCAACTCTGGCCGGTGTAATTATAATGTTCACTTGCAGCTGGATGCACCTCTTACCAGAGTAATTATCAGGGACACTTGCAGCTGGATGCACCTTTTGCCGGAGTCATTATCAGGGACACGTGCAGCTGGATGCACCTCTTGCCGGAGTAATTATCAGGGTCACTTGCAGCTGGATGCAGCTCTGGCTGATGTAATTATCAGGGTCACCTGCAGCTGGATGCACCTCTTGCCACTGTAATTATCAGGGACAAATGCAGCTGGATGCACCTCTTGCTGGTGTAATTATCAAGGTCACTTGCAGCTGGATGAACCTCTTGCCGGTATAATTATCAGGGACACGTGCAGCTGGATTCACCTCTTGCCAGTGTAATTATCAGGGTCACTTGCAGCTGGATACACCTCTTGCCGGAGTAATTATCAGGGACATGTCCAGCTGGATGCACCTCTTGTCTTTGTAATTATCAGGGACACGTGCAGCTGGATGCACCTCTTGCCGGAGTAATTATCAGGGTCACTTGCAGCTGGATGCACCTCTTGCCAGTGTAATTATCATGGACACATACAGATTCATGCAACTCTTGCCAGTGTAATTATCAGCGATACTTGAAGTTGGATGCACCTCTTATCAAGAGTAATTATCAGGGACACATGCAGCTGGATGCACCTCTGGCTGATGTAATTATCAGGGTCACCTGCAGCTGGATGCACCTCTTGCCAGAGTAATTATCAGGGACACATGCAGCTGGATGCACCTCTGGCCGGTGTAATTATCAGGGTCACTTGCAGCTGGATGCACCTCTTGCCAGAGGAATTATCAGGGACACGTGCAGCTGGATGCACCTCTTGCCAGAGTAATTATGAGGGACACGTTCAGCTGGATGCAAATCTTGCCAGATTAATTATCAGGGACACATGCAGCTGGATGCACCTCTGGCCGGTGTAACTATCAGGGTCACTTGCAGCTGGATGTAATTCTTGCCAGTGTAATTATCTGCGACGCATGTAGCTGGATGTTCCTCTTGCCGGAGTAATTATCAGGGATACGTGCAGTGGATACACCTTTTGCCAGAGTACTTATCTGGGATACGTGCAGCTGGATGCACCTCTTCCCAGTGTAATTATCATGGACACATACATACAGCTGGATACAACTCTTGCCAATGCAATTATCAGCAATACTTGAATTTGGATGCACCTCTTGCCAGAGTAATTATCAGGGACACATGCAGCTGGATGCACCTCTGGCTGATGTAATTATCAGGGTCACCTGCAGCTGGATGAACCTCTTGCCGGTATAATTATCAGGGACACGTGCAGCTGGATTCACCTCTTGCCAGTGTAATTATCAGGGTCACTTGCAGCTGGATGCACCTCTTGCCGGAGTAATTATCAGGGACATGTGCAGCTGGACGCACCTCGTGTCTTTGTAATTATCAGGGACACGTGCAGCTGGATGCACCTCTTGCCGGAGTAATTATCAGGGTCACTTGCAGCTGGATGCACCTCTGTCTGGTGTAATTATCAGGATCACCTGCAGCTGGATGCACCTCTTGCCAGAGTAATTATCAGGGACACTTGCAGCTGGATGCACCTCTTGCCGGAGTAATTATCAGGGACACGTTCAGCTGGATGCAAATCTTGCCAGTGTAATTATCAGGGACACATGTAGCTGGATGCACCTCTGGCCGGTGTAATTATCAGGGACACGTGCAGCTGGATGCACCTCTTGCCGGAGTAATTATCAGGGTCACTTGCAGCTGGATGCAGCTCTGGCTGATGTAATTATCAGGGTCACCTGCAGCTGGATGCACCTCTTGCCACTGTAATTATCAGGGACACATGCAGCTGGATGCACCTCTTGCTGGTGTAATTATCAGGGTCACTTGCAGCTGGATGAACCTCTTGCCAGAGGAATTATCAGGGACACGTGCAGCTGGATGCACCTCTTGCCAGAGTAATTATGAGGGACACGTTCAGCTGGATGCAAATCTTGCCAGATTAATTATCAGGGACACATGCAGCTGGATGCACCTCTGGCCGGTGTAACTATCAGGGTCACTTGCAGCTGGATGTAATTCTTGCCAGTGTAATTATCTGCGACACGTGTAGCTGGATGTTCCCCTTGCCGGAGTAATTATCAGGGATACGTGCAGTGGATACACCTTTTGCCAGAGTACTTATCTGGGATACGTGCAGCTGGATGCACCTCTTGCCAGTGTAATTATCATGGACACATACAGCTGGATACAACTCTTGCCAATGCAATTATCAGCAATACTTGAATTTGGATGCACCTCTTGCCAGAGTAATTATCAGGGACACATGCAGCTGGATGCACCTCTGGCTGATGTAATTATCAGGGTCACCTGCAGCTGGATGCACCTCTTGCCACTGTAATTATCAGGGACACATGCAGCTGGATGCACCTTTTGCTGGTGTAATTATCAGGGTCACTTGCAGCAGGATGAACCTCTTGCCGGTATAATTATCAGGGACACGTGCAGCTGGATTCACCTCTTGCCAGTGTAATTATCAGGGTCACTTGCAGCTGGATGCACCTCTTGCCGGAGTAATTATCAGGGACATGTGCAGCTGGACGCACCTCGTGTCTTTGTAATTATCAGGGACACGTGCAGCTGGATGCACCTATGCCGGAGTAATTATCAGGGTCACTTGCAGCTGGATGCACCTCTGTCTGGTGTAATTATCAGGATCACCTGCAGCTGGATGCACCTCTTGCCAGAGTAATTATCAGGGACACTTGCAGCTGGATGCACCTCTTGCCGGAGTAATTATCAGGGACACGTTCAGCTGGATGCAAATCTTGCCAGTGTAATTATCAGGGACACATGTAGCTGGATGCACCTCTGGCCGGTGTAATTATCAGGGTGGAGTAATTATCAGGGACACGTGTAGCTGGATGCTCCTCTTGCCGGAGTAATTATCAGGGACACATGCAGCTGGATGCACCTCTTGCCGAGTAATTATCAGGGACACGTACAGCTGGATGCATCTCTTGCCGGAATAATTATCAGGGACACATGCAGCTGGATGCACCTCTTGACGGAGTAATTATCAGGGTCACTTGCAGCTGGATGTAACTCTTGCCGCTGTAATTATAATGTTCACTTGAAGCTGGATGCACCTCTGGCCAGGGTAATGATCAGGGTCACCTGCAGCTGGATGCACCTCTTACCATAGTAATGATCAGGGACACGTGCAGCTGGATGCACCTCTTGCCAGAGTAATTATCAGGGACACGTGGAGATGGATGCAGCTCTTGTCTTTTTAATTATCAGGGACACGTGGAGCTGGATGTACCTCTTGCCAGTGTAATTATCATGGACACATACAGCTGGATGCAACTCTTGCCAGTGTAATTATCAGCGATACTTGTAGTTTGATGCACATCTTATCCAGAGTAATTATCAGGGACACATGCAGCTGGACGCACCTCTGGCTGATGTAATTATCAGGGTCACCTGCAGTGGATGCACCTCTTGCCAGAGTAATTATCAGGGACACTTGCAGCTGGATGCACCTCTTGCCGGAGTCATTATCAGGGACACGTGGAGCTGGATGCACCTCTTGCCACTGTAATTATCAGGGACACGTACAGCTGGATGCATCTCTTGCCGGAATAATTATCAGGGACACATGCAGCTGGATGCACCTCTTGCCGGAGTAATTATCAGGGTCACTTGCAGCTGGATGTAACTCTTGCCGCTGTAATTATAAGGTTCACTTGCAGCTGGATGCACCTCTGGCCAGTGTAATTATCAGGGTCACCTGCAGCTGGATGCACCTCTTAACATAGTAATGATCAGGGACACGTGGAGCTGGATGCACCTCTTGGCAGTGTAATTATCATGGACACATACAGCTTCATGCAACTCTTGCCAGTGTAATTATCAGCGATACTTGAAGTTGGATGCACCTCTTATCCAGAGTAATTATCAGGGACACATGCAACTGGATGCACCTCTGGCTGATGTAATTATCAGGGTCACGTGCAGCTGGATGCACCACTTGCCAGTGTAATTATCAGGGACACATGCAGCTAGATGCACCTCTTGCCGGAGTAATTATCAGGGACACGTGCAGCTGGATGCAACTCTGGCCGGTGTAATTATAATGTTCACTTGCAGCTGGATGCACCTCTTACCAGAGTAATTATCAGGGACACTTGCAGCTGGATGCACCTTTTGCCGGAGTCATTATCAGGGACACGTGCAGCTGGATGCACCTCTTGCCGGAGTAATTATCAGGGTCACTTGCAGCTGGATGCAGCTCTGGCTGATGTAATTATCAGGGTCACCTGCAGCTGGATGCACCTCTTGCCACTGTAATTATCAGGGACAAATGCAGCTGGATGCACCTCTTGCTGGTGTAATTATCAAGGTCACTTGCAGCTGGATGAACCTCTTGCCGGTATAATTATCAGGGACACGTGCAGCTGGATTCACCTCTTGCCAGTGTAATTATCAGGGTCACTTGCAGCTGGATACACCTCTTGCCGGAGTAATTATCAGGGACATGTCCAGCTGGATGCACCTCTTGTCTTTGTAATTATCAGGGACACGTGCAGCTGGATGCACCTCTTGCCGGAGTAATTATCAGGGTCACTTGCAGCTGGATGCACCTCTTGCCAGTGTAATTATCATGGACACATACAGATTCATGCAACTCTTGCCAGTGTAATTATCAGCGATACTTGAAGTTGGATGCACCTCTTATCAAGAGTAATTATCAGGGACACATGCAGCTGGATGCACCTCTGGCTGATGTAATTATCAGGGTCACCTGCAGCTGGATGCACCTCTTGCCAGAGTAATTATCAGGGACACATGCAGCTGGATGCACCTCTGGCCGGTGTAATTATCAGGGTCACTTGCAGCTGGATGCACCTCTTGCCAGAGGAATTATCAGGGACACGTGCAGCTGGATGCACCTCTTGCCAGAGTAATTATGAGGGACACGTTCAGCTGGATGCAAATCTTGCCAGATTAATTATCAGGGACACATGCAGCTGGATGCACCTCTGGCCGGTGTAACTATCAGGGTCACTTGCAGCTGGATGTAATTCTTGCCAGTGTAATTATCTGCGACGCATGTAGCTGGATGTTCCTCTTGCCGGAGTAATTATCAGGGATACGTGCAGTGGATACACCTTTTGCCAGAGTACTTATCTGGGATACGTGCAGCTGGATGCACCTCTTCCCAGTGTAATTATCATGGACACATACATACAGCTGGATACAACTCTTGCCAATGCAATTATCAGCAATACTTGAATTTGGATGCACCTCTTGCCAGAGTAATTATCAGGGACACATGCAGCTGGATGCACCTCTGGCTGATGTAATTATCAGGGTCACCTGCAGCTGGATGAACCTCTTGCCGGTATAATTATCAGGGACACGTGCAGCTGGATTCACCTCTTGCCAGTGTAATTATCAGGGTCACTTGCAGCTGGATGCACCTCTTGCCGGAGTAATTATCAGGGACATGTGCAGCTGGACGCACCTCGTGTCTTTGTAATTATCAGGGACACGTGCAGCTGGATGCACCTCTTGCCGGAGTAATTATCAGGGTCACTTGCAGCTGGATGCACCTCTGTCTGGTGTAATTATCAGGATCACCTGCAGCTGGATGCACCTCTTGCCAGAGTAATTATCAGGGACACTTGCAGCTGGATGCACCTCTTGCCGGAGTAATTATCAGGGACACGTTCAGCTGGATGCAAATCTTGCCAGTGTAATTATCAGGGACACATGTAGCTGGATGCACCTCTGGCCGGTGTAATTATCAGGGACACGTGCAGCTGGATGCACCTCTTGCCGGAGTAATTATCAGGGTCACTTGCAGCTGGATGCAGCTCTGGCTGATGTAATTATCAGGGTCACCTGCAGCTGGATGCACCTCTTGCCACTGTAATTATCAGGGACACATGCAGCTGGATGCACCTCTTGCTGGTGTAATTATCAGGGTCACTTGCAGCTGGATGAACCTCTTGCCAGAGGAATTATCAGGGACACGTGCAGCTGGATGCACCTCTTGCCAGAGTAATTATGAGGGACACGTTCAGCTGGATGCAAATCTTGCCAGATTAATTATCAGGGACACATGCAGCTGGATGCACCTCTGGCCGGTGTAACTATCAGGGTCACTTGCAGCTGGATTTAATTCTTGCCAGTGTAATTATCTGCGACGCATGTAGCTGGATGTTCCTCTTGCCGGAGTAATTATCAGGGATACGTGCAGTGGATACACCTTTTGCCAGAGTACTTATCTGGGATACGTGCAGCTGGATGCACCTCTTCCCAGTGTAATTATCATGGACACATACAGCTGGATACAACTCTTGCCAATGCAATTATCAGCAATACTTGAATTTGGATGCACCTCTTGCCAGAGTAATTATCAGGGACACATGCAGCTGGATGCACCTCTGGCTGATGTAATTATCAGGGTCACCTGCAGCTGGATGAACCTCTTGCCGGTATAATTATCAGGGACACGTGCAGCTGGATTCACCTCTTGCCAGTGTAATTATCAGGGTCACTTGCAGCTGGATGCACCTCTTGCCGGAGTAATTATCAGGGACATGTGCAGCTGGACGCACCTCGTGTCTTTGTAATTATCAGGGAGACGTGCAGCTGGATGCACCTCTTGCCGGAGTAATTATCAGGGTCACTTGCAGCTGGATGCACCTCTGTCTGGTGTAATTATCAGGATCACCTGCAGCTGGATGCACCTCTTGCCAGAGTAATTATCAGGGACACTTGCAGCTGGATGCACCTCTTGCCGGAGTAATTATCAGGGACACGTTCAGCTGGATGCAAATCTTACCAGTGTAATTATCAGGGACACTTGCAGCTGGATGCACCTTTTGCCGGAGTCATTATCAGGGACACGTGCAGCTGGATGCACCTCTTGCCGGAGTAATTATCAGGGTCACTTGCAGCTGGATGCAGCTCTGGCTGATGTAATTATCAGGGTCACCTGCAGCTGGATGCACCTCTTGCCACTGTAATTATCAGGGACACATGCAGCTGGATGCACCTCTTGCTGGTGTAATTATCAGGGTCACTTGCAGCTGGATGAACCTCTTGCCGGTATAATTATCAGGGATACGTGCAGCTGGATTCACCTCTTGCCAGTGTAATTATCAGGGTCACTTGCAGCTGGATACACCTCTTGCCGGAGTAATTATCAGGGACATGTGCAGCTGGATGCACCTCTTGTCTTTGTAATTATCAGGGACACATGCAGCTGGATGCACCTCTTGCCGGAGTAATTATCAGGGTCACTTGCAGCTGGATGCACCTCTTGCCAGTGTAATTATCATGGACACATACAGATTCATGCAACTCTTGCCAGTGTAATTATCAGCGATACTTGAAGTTGGATGCACCTCTTATCAAGAGTAATTATCGGGGACACATGCAGCTGGATGCACCTCTGGCTGATGTAATTATCAGGGTCACCTGCAGCTGGATGCACCTCTTGCCAGAGTAATTATCAGGGACACATGCAGCTGGATGCACCTCTGGCCGGTGTAATTATCAGGGTCACTTGCAGCTGGATGCACCTCTTGCCAGAGTAGTTATCAGGGACCCGTGCAGCTGGATGCACCTCTTGCCAGAGTAATTATCAGGGACACGTTCAGCTGGATGCAAATCTTGCCAGATTAATTATCAGGGACACATGCAGCTGGATGCACCTCTGGCCGGTGTAACTATCAGGGTCACTTGCAGCTGGATGTAATTCTTGCCAGTGTAATTATCTGCGACACGTGTAGCTGGATGTTCCCCTTGCCGGAGTAATTATCAGGGATACGTGCAGTGGATACACCTTTTGCCAGAGTACTTATCTGGGATACGTGCAGCTGGATGCACCTCTTGCCAGTGTAATTATCATGGACACATACAGCTGGATACAACTCTTGCCAATGCAATTATCAGCAATACTTGAATTTGGATGCACCTCTTGCCAGAGTAATTATCAGGGACACATGCAGCTGGATGCACCTCTGGCTGATGTAATTATCAGGGTCACCTGCAGCTGGATGCACCTCTTGCCACTGTAATTATCAGGGACACATGCAGCTGGATGCACCTTTTGCTGGTGTAATTATCAGGGTCACTTGCAGCAGGATGAACCTCTTGCCGGTATAATTATCAGGGACACGTGCAGCTGGATTCACCTCTTGCCAGTGTAATTATCAGGGTCACTTGCAGCTGGATGCACCTCTTGCCGGAGTAATTATCAGGGACATGTGCAGCTGGACGCACCTCGTGTCTTTGTAATTATCAGGGACACGTGCAGCTGGATGCACCTATGCCGGAGTAATTATCAGGGTCACTTGCAGCTGGATGCACCTCTGTCTGGTGTAATTATCAGGATCACCTGCAGCTGGATGCACCTCTTGCCAGAGTAATTATCAGGGACACTTGCAGCTGGATGCACCTCTTGCCGGAGTAATTATCAGGGACACGTTCAGCTGGATGCAAATCTTGCCAGTGTAATTATCAGGGACACATGTAGCTGGATGCACCTCTGGCCGGTGTAATTATCAGGGTGGAGTAATTATCAGGGACACGTGTAGCTGGATGCTCCTCTTGCCGGAGTAATTATCAGGGACACATGCAGCTGGATGCACCTCTTGCCGAGTAATTATCAGGGACACGTACAGCTGGATGCATCTCTTGCCGGAATAATTATCAGGGACACATGCAGCTGGATGCACCTCTTGACGGAGTAATTATCAGGGTCACTTGCAGCTGGATGTAACTCTTGCCGCTGTAATTATAAGGTTCACTTGAAGCTGGATGCACCTCTGGCCAGGGTAATGATCAGGGTCACCTGCAGCTGGATGCACCTCTTACCATAGTAATGATCAGGGACACGTGCAGCTGGATGCACCTCTTGCCAGAGTAATTATCAGGGACACGTGGAGATGGATGCAGCTCTTGTCTTTTTAATTATCAGGGACACGTGGAGCTGGATGTACCTCTTGCCAGTGTAATTATCATGGACACATACAGCTGGATGCAACTCTTGCCAGTGTAATTATCAGCGATACTTGTAGTTTGATGCACATCTTATCCAGAGTAATTATCAGGGACACATGCAGCTGGACGCACCTCTGGCTGATGTAATTATCAGGGTCACCTGCAGTGGATGCACCTCTTGCCAGAGTAATTATCAGGGACACTTGCAGCTGGATGCACCTCTTGCCGGAGTCATTATCAGGGACACGTGGAGCTGGATGCACCTCTTGCCACTGTAATTATCAGGGACACGTACAGCTGGATGCATCTCTTGCCGGAATAATTATCAGGGACACATGCAGCTGGATGCACCTCTTGCCGGAGTAATTATCAGGGTCACTTGCAGCTGGATGTAACTCTTGCCGCTGTAATTATAAGGTTCACTTGCAGCTGGATGCACCTCTGGCCAGTGTAATTATCAGGGTCACCTGCAGCTGGATGCACCTCTTAACATAGTAATGATCAGGGACACGTGGAGCTGGATGCACCTCTTGGCAGTGTAATTATCATGGACACATACAGCTTCATGCAACTCTTGCCAGTGTAATTATCAGCGATACTTGAAGTTGGATGCACCTCTTATCCAGAGTAATTATCAGGGACACATGCAACTGGATGCACCTCTGGCTGATGTAATTATCAGGGTCACGTGCAGCTGGATGCACCACTTGCCAGTGTAATTATCAGGGACACATGCAGCTAGATGCACCTCTTGCCGGAGTAATTATCAGGGACACGTGCAGCTGGATGCAACTCTGGCCGGTGTAATTATAATGTTCACTTGCAGCTGGATGCACCTCTTACCAGAGTAATTATCAGGGACACTTGCAGCTGGATGCACCTTTTGCCGGAGTCATTATCAGGGACACGTGCAGCTGGATGCACCTCTTGCCGGAGTAATTATCAGGGTCACTTGCAGCTGGATGCAGCTCTGGCTGATGTAATTATCAGGGTCACCTGCAGCTGGATGCACCTCTTGCCACTGTAATTATCAGGGACACATGCAGCTGGATGCACCTCTTGCTGGTGTAATTATCAAGGTCACTTGCAGCTGGATGAACCTCTTGCCGGTATAATTATCAGGGACACGTGCAGCTGGATTCACCTCTTGCCAGTGTAATTATCAGGGTCACTTGCAGCTGGATACACCTCTTGCCGGAGTAATTATCAGGGACATGTCCAGCTGGATGCACCTCTTGTCTTTGTAATTATCAGGGACACGTGCAGCTGGATGCACCTCTTGCCGGAGTAATTATCAGGGTCACTTGCAGCTGGATGCACCTCTTGCCAGTGTAATTATCATGGACACATACAGATTCATGCAACTCTTGCCAGTGTAATTATCAGCGATACTTGAAGTTGGATGCACCTCTTATCAAGAGTAATTATCAGGGACACATGCAGCTGGATGCACCTCTGGCTGATGTAATTATCAGGGTCACCTGCAGCTGGATGCACCTCTTGCCAGAGTAATTATCAGGGACACATGCAGCTGGATGCACCTCTGGCCGGTGTAATTATCAGGGTCACTTGCAGCTGGATGCACCTCTTGCCAGAGGAATTATCAGGGACACGTGCAGCTGGATGCACCTCTTGCCAGAGTAATTATGAGGGACACGTTCAGCTGGATGCAAATCTTGCCAGATTAATTATCAGGGACACATGCAGCTGGATGCACCTCTGGCCGGTGTAACTATCAGGGTCACTTGCAGCTGGATGTAATTCTTGCCAGTGTAATTATCTGCGACGCATGTAGCTGGATGTTCCTCTTGCCGGAGTAATTATCAGGGATACGTGCAGTGGATACACCTTTTGCCAGAGTACTTATCTGGGATACGTGCAGCTGGATGCACCTCTTCCCAGTGTAATTATCATGGACACATACAGCTGGATACAACTCTTGCCAATGCAATTATCAGCAATACTTGAATTTGGATGCACCTCTTGCCAGAGTAATTATCAGGGACACATGCAGCTGGATGCACCTCTGGCTGATGTAATTATCAGGGTCACCTGCAGCTGGATGAACCTCTTGCCGGTATAATTATCAGGGACACGTGCAGCTGGATTCACCTCTTGCCAGTGTAATTATCAGGGTCACTTGCAGCTGGATGCACCTCTTGCCGGAGTAATTATCAGGGACATGTGCAGCTGGACGCACCTCGTTTCTTTGTAATTATCAGGGACACGTGCAGCTGGATGCACCTCTTGCCGGAGTAATTATCAGGGTCACTTGCAGCTGGATGCACCTCTGTCTGGTGTAATTATCAGGATCACCTGCAGCTGGATGCACCTCTTGCCAGAGTAATTATCAGGGACACTTGCAGCTGGATGCACCTCTTGCCGGAGTAATTATCAGGGACACGTTCAGCTGGATGCAAATCTTGCCAGTGTAATTATCAGGGACACATGTAGCTGGATGCACCTCTGGCCGGTGTAATTATCAGGGTGGAGTAATTATCAGGGACACGTGTAGCTGGATGCTCCTCTTGCCGGAGTAATTATCAGGGACACATGCAGCTGGATGCACCTCTTGCCGAGTAATTATCAGGGACACGTACAGCTGGATGCATCTCTTGCCGGAATCATTATCAGGGACACATGCAGCTGGATGCACCTCTTGACGGAGTAATTATCAGGGTCACTTGCAGCTGGATGTAACTCTTGCCGCTGTAATTATAAGGTTCACTTGAAGCTGGATGCACCTCTGGCCAGGGTAATGATCAGGGTCACCTGCAGCTGGATGCACCTCTTACCATAGTAATGATCAGGGACACGTGCAGCTGGATGCACCTCTTGCCAGAGTAATTATCAGGGACACGTGGAGATGGATGCAGCTCTTGTCTTTTTAATTATCATGGACACGTGGAGCTGGATGTACCTCTTGCCAGTGTAATTATCATGGACACATACAGCTGGATGCAACTCTTGCCAGTGTAATTATCAGCGATACTTGTAGTTTGATGCACCTCTTATCCAGAGTAATTATCAGGGACACATGCAGCTGGACGAACCTCTGGCTGATGTAATTATCAGAGTCACCTGCAGCTGGATGTACCTCTTGCCGGAGTAATTATCAGGGACATGTGCAGCTGGATGCACCTCTTGTCTTTGTAATTATCAGGGACACGTGCAGCTGGATGCACCTCTTGCCGGAGTAATTATCAGGGTCACTTGCAGCTGGATGCACCTCTTGCCGGAGTAATTATCAGGGTCACTTGCAGCTGGATGCACCTCTGTCTGGTGTAATTATCAGGATCACCTGCAGTGGATGCACCTCTTGACAGAGTAATTATCAGGGACACTTGCAGCTGGATGCACCTCTTGCCGGAGTCATTATCAGGGAAACGTGGAGCTGGATGCACCTCTTGCCACTGTAATTATCAGGGACACGTACAGCTGGATGCATCTCTTGCCGGAATAATTATCAGGGACACATGCAGCTGGATGCAACTCTTGCCGGAGTAATTATCAGGGTCACTTGCAGCTGGATGTAACTCTTGCCGCTGTAATTATAAGGTTCACTTGCAGCTGGATGCACCTCTGGCCAGTGTAATTATCAGGGTCACCTGCAGCTGGATGCACCTCTTACCATAGTAATGATCAGGGTCACGTGCAGCTGGATGCACCTCTTGCCAGAGTAATTATCAGGAACACGTGCAGATTGATGCACCTCTTGTCTTTTTAATTATCAGGGACACGTGGAGCTGGATGCACCTCTTGCCAGTGTAATTATCATGGACACATAGAGCTTCATGCAACTCTTGCCAGTGTAATTATCAGCGATACTTGAAGTTGGATGCACCTCTTATCCAGAGTAATTATCAGGGACAAATGCAACTGGATGCACCTCTGGCTGATGTAATTATCAGGGTCACGTGCAGCTGGATGCACCTCTTGCCAGTGTAATTATCAGGGACACATGCAGCTAGATGCACCTCTTGCCGGAGTAATTATCAGGGACACGTGCAGCTGGATGCAACTCTGGCCGGTGTAATTATAATGTTCACTTGCAGCTGGATGCACCTCTTACCAGAGTAATTATCAGGGACACTTGCAGCTGGATGCACCTCTTGCCGGAGTCATTATCAGGGACACGTGCAGCTGGATGCAATTCTTGCCAGTGTAATTATCAAGGACACATGCAGCTGGATGCACCTCTGGCAGGTGTAATTATCAGGGTGGAGTAATTATCAGGGACAAGTGTAGGTGGAAGCTCCTCTTGCCGGAGTAATTATCAGGGACACATGCAGCTGGATGCACCTCTTGCTGGTGTAATTATCAGGGTCACTTGCAGCTGGATAAACCTCTTGCCGGTGTAATTATCAGGGACACATGTAGGTGGATTCACCTCTTGCCAGTGTAATTATCAGTGTCACTTGCAGCTGGATGCACCTCTTGCCGGAGTAATTATCAGGGACACGTGCAGCTCGATGCACCTCTTGCCAGAGTACTTATCAGGGATACGTGCAGCTGGATGCACCTCGTGCCAGTGTAATTATCATGGACACATACAGCTGGATACAACTCTTGCCAGTGTAATTATCAGCGATACTTGAAGTTGGATGCATCTCTTGCCAGAGTAATTATCAGGGACACATGCAGCTGGATGCACCTCTGGATGATGTAATTATCAGGGTCACCTGCAGCTGGATGCAAATCTTGCCAGTGTAATTATCAGGGACACATGCAGCTGGATGCACCTCTGCCCGGTGTAATTATCAGGGTGGAATAATTATCAGGGACACGTGTAGCTGCATGCACCTCTTGCCGGAGTAATTATCAGGGACATGTGCAGCTGGATGCATCTCTTGCCGGAATAATTATCAGGGACACATGTAGCTGGATGCACCTCTTGCCGGAGTAATTCTCAGGGTCACTTGCAGCTGGATGTAACTCTTGCCGCTGTAATTATCAGGGTCACCTGCAGCTGGATGCACCTCTTACCATAGTAATGATCAGGGACACGTGCAGCTGGATGCACCTCTTGCCAGAGTAATTATCAGGGACACGTGCAGATGGATGCACCTCTTGCCGGAGTAATTATCAGGGACACGTTCAGCTGGATGCAAATATTGCCAGATTAATTATCAGTGACACATGCAGCTGGATGCACCTCTGGCCGGTGTAATTATCAGGGTCACTTGCAGCTGGATGCACCTCTTGTCAGAGTAATTATCAGGGTCACCTGCAGCTGGATGCACTTCTTACCATAGTAATGATCAGGGACACGTGCAGCTGGATGCACCTCTTGCTAGAGTAATTATCAGGGACACGTGCAGATGGATGCACCTCTTTCCGGAGTAATTATCAGGCACACGTTCAGCTGGATGCAAATATTGCCAGATTAATTATCAGGGACACATGCAGCTGGATGCACCTCTGGCCGGTGTAATTATCAGGGTCACTTGCAGCTGGATGAACCTCTTGCCAGAGTAATTATCAGGGACCCGTGCAGCTGGATGCACCTCTTGCCAGAGTAATTATCAGGGACACGTGCAGCTGGATCCACCTCTTGCCGGAGTAATTATCAGGGAAACGTTCAGCTGGATGCAAATCTTGCCAGATTAATTATCAGGGACACATGCAGCTGGATGCACCTCTGGCCGGTGTAATTTAAGGGTCACTTGCAGCTGGATGTAATTCTTGCCAGAGTAATTATCTGGGACACGTGTAGCTGGATTCACCTCTTGCCAGTGTAAATATCAGGGTCACTTGCAGATGGATACACCTCTTGCCGGAGTAATTATCAGGGACATGTGCAGCAGTAGACACCTCTTGTCTTTGTATTTATCAGGGACACGTGCAGCTGGATGCACCTCTTGCCGGAGTAATTATCAGGGTCACTTGCAGCTGGATGCAGCTCTGGCTGATGTAATTATCAGGGTCACCTGCAGCTGGATGCACCTCTTGCCACTGTAATTATCAGGGACACATGCAGCTGGATGCACCTCTTGCTGGTGTAATTATCAGTGTCACTTGCAGCTGGATGAACCTCTTGCCGGTATAATTATCAGGGACACGTGCAGCTGGATTCACCTCTTGCCAGTGTAATTATCAGGGTCACTTGCAGCTGGATACACTTCTTGCCGGAGTAATTATCAGGGACATGTGCAGCTGGATGCACCTCTTGTCTTTGTAATTATCAGGGACACGTGCAGCTGGATGCACGTCTTGCAGGAGTAATTATCAGGGTCACTTGCAGCTGGATGCACCTCTTGCCAGTGTAATTATCATGGACACATACAGCTTCATGCAACTCTTGCCAGTGTAATTATCAGCGATACTTGAAGTTGGATGCACCTCTTATCAAGAGTAATTATCAGGGACACATGCAGCTGGATGCACCTCTGGCTGATGTAATTATCAGGGTCACCTGCAGCTGGATGCACCTCTTGCCAGTGTAATTATCAGGGACACATGCAGCTGGATGCACCTCTGGCCGGTGTAATTATCAGGGTCACTTGCAGCTGGATGCACCTCTTGCCAGAGTAATTATCAGGGACCCGTGCAGCTGGATGCACCTCTTGCCAGAGTAATTATCAGGGACACGTTCAGCTGGATGCAAATCTTGCCAGATTAATTATCAGGGACACATGCAGCTGGATGCACCTCTGGCCAGTGTAATTATCAGGGTCACTTGCAGCTGGATGTAATTCTTGCCAGTGTAATTATCTGCGACACGTATAGCTGGATGTTCCTCTTGCCGGAGTAATTATCATGGACACATGCAGCTGTATACATCTTTTGCCAGAGTACTTATCAGGGATACGTGCAGCTGGATGCACCTCTTGCCAGTGTAATTATCATGGACACATACAGCTGGATACAACTCTTGCCAATGCAATTATCAGCAATACTTGAACTTGGATGCACCTCTTGCCAGAGTAATTATCAGGGACACATGCAGCTGGATGCACCTCTGGCTGATGTAATTATCAGGGTCACCTGCAGCTGGATGCACCTCTTGCCACTGTAATTATCAGGGACACATGCAGCTGGATGCACCTTTTGCTGGTGTAATTGTCAGGGTCACTTGCAGCTGGATGAACCTCTTGCCGGTATAATTATCAGGGACACGTGCAGCTGGATTCACCTCTTGCCAGTGTAATTATCAGGGTCACTTGCAGCTGGATGCACCTCTTGCCGGAGTAATTATCAGGGACATGTGCAGCTGGATGCACCTCTTGTCTTTGTAATTATCAGGGACACGTGCAGCTGGATGCACCTCTTGCCGGAGTAATTATCAGGGTCACTTGCATCTGGATGCACCTCTGTCTGGTGTAATTATCAGGATCACCTGCAGCTGTATGCACCTCTTGCCAGAGTAATTATCAGGGACACTTGCAGCTGGATGCACCTCTTGCCGGAGTAATTATCAGGGACACGTGCAGCTCGATGCACCTCTTGCCAGAGTACTTATCAGGGATACGTGCAGCTGGATGCACCTCTTGCCAGTGTAATTATCATGGACACATACAGCTGGATACAACTCTTGCCAATGTAATTAACAGCAATACTTGAAGTTGGATGCACCTATTGCCACTGTAATTATCAGGGACACATGCAGCTGGATGCACCTCTGGCTGATGTAATTATCAGGGTCACCTGCAGCTGGATGCACCTCTTGCCACTGTAAATATCAGGGACACATGCAGCTGGATGCACCTCTTTCTGGTGTAATTATCAGGGTCACTTGCAGCTGGATGAACCTCTTGCCGGTATAATTATCAGGGACACGTGCAGCTGGATTCACCTCTTGCCAGTGTAATTATCAGGGTCACTTGCAGCTGGATACACCTCTTGCCGGAGTAATTATCAGGGACGCATGCAGCTGGATGCACCTCTTGCCCGAGTAATTATGAGGGACACGTACAGCTGGATGCATCTCTTGGCGGAATAATTATCAGGGACACATGCAGCTGGATGCAACTCTTGCCGGAGTAATTATCAGGGTCACTTGCAGCTGGATGTAACTCTTGCCGCTGTAATTATAAGGTTCACTTGAAGCTGGATGCACCTCTGGCCAGGGTAATTATCAGGGTCACCTGCAGCTGGATGCACCATAGTAATGATCAGGGACAAGTGCAGCTGGATGCACCTCTTGCCAGAGTAATTATCAGGGACACGTGGAGATGGATGCAGCTCTTGTGTTT
>NW_027212095.1:0-67889 GCF_036971445.1 Narcine bancroftii | reverse complement strand
AAACATTACATTTTAAACACATGGTGTAAGGGATACTTGAATGTGAGGAGTCAAGCAAGTGCTAAATAAGGATGAAGTATAATGGGTTAACTTAAGGATAAGGGATACTGGAATGTGAGGAATCAAGCAAGTGCTCATTAGAAATGAAGTTTTATGGGTTAAATCAGGGTGAAGGGATGCTGGAATGGGAGGAAGGGTTAGGAAGGGTTATAAAAGTATAATAAAATAAGTATCTTCAAAACAGGATAGCAAGTAAATAGCTTTAGCAAGTCTTGGGGATTGGTTAATGAGTAAAGAACAAATTCATGATATTTCCTGGCTAACAAGTTTGCAGATAGGCACATAAACTGATAAGAAGTTAGAATCCACGTGGGTGGAACTACCTAATGCTAAACCAATGCAGGAGGCAGAAGAATGTTAGGGGGAAGGTATCTCTGTACTGAAATGAAATGTATAAAAGTTGGGTCTGCCTCAGTATCTGTGTGTATTCCCAGGGTAAGGGGAAGCACCCAACTTTGCATTGTTGTAATAGTATAATAAAGATCTTTGTTCTCAATTTTGTCTCGAGCAAATTCTGTGAAGATACTTCTGCTTCCCACACGGTAAGTCAGGATCAGAAGGGGAGGAACATTATTGTTCAAGTGACACAACTTTAAAAAATATCATCTATCTTGATGAAGAATGTGATCCTACATCAGGAAAAACGGATGGAATCAGACACATTCTATGAGCATTGGGAAGCAAAGAAAAATGGATTGGTTTTCCATCCCTTCCGAAGCGACCCGACTTGCGACCGTCATGGAGCCCGAATGATCAGTCAGATTCCAAAACGGTCGCAAGTCGGAGATTTCCCCCGTGTGAGGAGCCCTGAAGTCTAAGAGCCTATTTTTAACATCAAATGATTTTCCAAATGAGAACAGAGACATGTGCGGATTGAGTTTGTAACTCAGTGTCTCGGGGTCCATCGGCTGGGGGCAGCCATCTTAATTTCTGTGCGCATGCGCGAGTCATCAGTTCGCGCTTGCGCTAAGCTTTCGCTTTGTGGCCGTCATTTGGCACATGTGTATCAGCCGCACATGCGCAAACCGAACGCCAAGTGGCGAACCCATCGCGCATGCGCCAACCAAAGACGTTCCAATCTCCTTCTTACCCCTCTCCCGCCCCCTCCCGCTGCCAGTTACCCCGCGGCCTCCGGCCTCGCACCGACGCCTCAGCTCCACCCAAACACCCTGTCGGTACCAGCCTCTCACGGGTGGGTCCCATCGGGCTGTGGGTCGCCCGCTTTCCCTGGACCGCGCGGCTGAGGAAGGTCCTGGCGCCGCCGCTAACTTCTTCCCGTTAGACCCGCTGTGACGCGACGGACCCCGAGCAGAAGACGCCACCGCCAACTTCCCGCCTCCTCACAGCAAGAGCCAATCAGCACGCGAACACGCCCATCAATCTAACCCTACTTCAGCTTCCAATTCAATAGCGGCCTCACCGAATCAGCCCATTGGCTTGTGCAACTGAAGCAACCAATCAGCGAGCGATACAACACAGCCACACCCAATCAGCATCGCAAGACAGAAAAGAGAGGCAGTCGAAGGAGCAGGAGACCCTTCGGCCCTTCCACTTACTACTACCCCAACTATCAAATCATTGGGAAACACAGGATCACTTTGTGCTGGCTCCTGGATTCCTCTGATCTCAAGAAATACATTGTACCCCAACTACAAGGGAGACTATTTATTATCAATCACTCCTTCATCTTTATTACTGCTTCCAATTTAATAGAGGACATAAGTGTTGTGTCAGCCAGCTGGACCGCCTCGGGGAACCTCATGGAGCAAGCAATCATGGTGAGAAGGCCCCGTGGGAGGCCGGTAGTGACCCTACAATGTCAATGTAGACGTGGCTGAAACTATGTGGTGCTGACTTGAATGTCTGGGGGTGATGCCTTCACGTATGTCTGCATTTTGGTCATCTGGCAGAGTGTGCAGGTCTTGGCCCAGTGACAATCTGTTTCCGGAGTCTCTGCAAGACAAACCTACTGACCACCATTTTGACAGGACTGATGGCTGGGTGCGTTAGGTTGTGCATCTCATCAAAAACTGTCATCTCCATGCTGCCGGCATGATGAGGCAGGGTTTGCCATTGAAATGTCGCAGAGGAATGTCTACTTATCAGGGTCGATGGCAACATCCTCCAGCCTGAGCCTTGAAACTGCTGTGCTGCATGCAAGGATCTCAGGGTCTTCCTGCCATCACCTGCCGAGGGCGAAATAGTCTATTCCCTGGGACAGGGCCTGGACAGACTTGATTGCGAGGTGAGGTAGTGCGTCACCCACGATGTGTTGAATGTCTGTCGTGAACTCAGACTCATATGAGAGGAGTCGCTGCTGCCTGGCCGACCACGGGTCCAACACTTTATTGAAGGCAAAAGTTAACGGCTTCTGGTCCATGAAGACTCTGAATTGTCTACCGTCCAAAAAATACCTGAGTGCCTGACAGCCAGGTACAGCACCAATTGCTCTCAACCAAAGGTGCTGTAGTTGAGTTCAGGTGGCCAGAGGTGTCTGCTAAAGAAGGCCAGGGGCTGCCATTGCCCTTCGATGAATTGCTCCAGTGTGCCTCGTACTGGTGTGCTGGAAGCATCTACTGTGAGAATTTGGGTGTTTCTAGCCTGGTGTGTACCAGAAGGGTGGTGTTGGCCAGTGCGTCCTTGGCCTTCAGGAACCCCTCCAAATCCTCATTGTCCCAGGTAATGTCTTTACCTTTCTCCACAAGATGCGGGCCACTAACGATATGAATCGTTGATAAAAATTAATCGTACCGGTGAATTCCTGCAACCCCTTCACTGTGGGGGGAGGTTTGTGGAAGTACAGAACAGCCTCTACCTTTTTAAGCAGGGGTTTAGTTATGTGCCTATTGATTTGACGCCCCAAGAAGTTGAAAGTTTCCAGCCTGAACTGGCACTAAGCAAGATTTATAGTTAGTCCAAATTCCTGCAGACGGGCGCACAGTCACCTTAGATGGTCTCTGTTTAGCTTCATTGCCACCACTTTGACACCTTGTGGTTACTGCCACCCTCTGCTGTTGGAGAATATCCTCCTTGGTCTCAGTCCCTCAATGTGACTAAGAACCCCTGAAAAGCACCTAATGTTTGGCCTTCATCACCACTCCTGGCAAGGCATTCCTGGCTCCCACAACTCTGGGTAGATACCCCTGATATCTACCCTAAACCTTCCTCCCTTTGCTTTGGGCAAATTTCATCATGTTTGCTACCCCCATCTGGATTTCAGGCAGACCAAAGGGCATCTTTCACCGAGTTTCTGGTCTTCCAGCAGCTCTGGATGCTCTGCTCAGGGAACCACCCCTATGTATCCCATCGAATCCTAGACTCTCTATGTCAGCAATTCTCTGCTGACCATTGCCTGATGCCCTTTTGGTCAAAATTGTTTGTCAATGAAACCATTCCCAGGAAGGTGATGTGGCAAAGTCCTGCTGACTGGGACATTGTGTGGTACCAGGGCCAGACAAATCTTTCGCAACACCTGAACCAGGTAGAACCTCAGCACATAGCAGCTTTTGGTGCCCTTGCTCTTTGGTTCCACGCACAGCCACACACAATCATGGCCATGCCGGTTACACTCTTGCCCCCATTGATTGATGACGAACATGGTCCTTCTCCAGACTCTACCCATTTTGGACCCCCACATGAAGAGGAAGACTGTTTTGGGAATTGCCAGGGTGAAGGTGTGGGGATGGGCCACACCTGCCCCACGTGCAGCAGTACCGAGAGTTCCTTGCACCTTGCACCTTGCACCTGGCACCTGGTTATCAGATTTTCGCCGATTGATAGAGTTGGGCATCTCTGTGGTTCTCGCTGTCTCCTGGATATGGGGGTGTCTGTACTGCTCCTGGTCTCCTGGAGCTGGGGGTCTCCAAAGTGCTCACCATCTCCTTGAGTTGGTGTATTTTTCTCCACCAGCCCCACATGACAACCAAGACCCCTGGATGGAGGGCAGAGGCACAGAGAGATCAGAGCGAACACGGGTAGTTTCAACAAGTTGGGGTCAATCCAGGTGCCTGGTAACGGGAGGAAACCAAGGGGGAAGGAGGATGCAGGTCATTCGATAGCAGGACATTGCGAGAGAGTGGATTCCTCGGACTCTTGAGGAGGGAAGGCGCTGGTTGATCCATCGGTTTAGGGGGGGAAGGGTATAGACATGGCAGCTGACTGGAATTGTCAGCGGGGTACTGAGACCTGGTGGAGGAGGGGAAGGAGGGTGCAGTTGTATTCCGACGAGAGGGTGCTAAGGGAGAGGCAACATGGGTGGAACCTCAAGACAAGGGTCCCCTGATTGTTTGCAGGAATGGGATTTGTGAAAAGACTCATAGATATCCAGCACAGAGCATCTTTGTCACCCTGCCATCAGGAAGGAGATGTGGAGGTATAAAAGCAGAGCAGCCAGGCAGGGAAATAGCTTCTTCTCACAGGCCGTGAGATTGACAAGGCAACATGAGCTGGATGGGAGCAAAGAATGAAAAAGGGGAGAGGAATATGGACTGATTACAACAGCCTAGCCAGCAGGAGAGAGGGGCCGAAGGGCCTGTTTGTGTGTTGTCTATCTGGACCAGCCTTTTGTGTTCAAGCTTTAAAAAGCCAACCCATTTTTAAATTTAATAACAATGGTACAGAATGAATCAAGAGACAAGACGTCTGTCCAGCAGCGAGCATCGAAGGCACTTCCTGAAATGGAGGCTCTGGAACCACAGGGAGGTTCTGGCTGCAATGAGGCCTTGCTTCTTCTGCAAGGAGGAGAGGAGAGGCAGGGGAAATGCAGGGGAACAGGTGGTGAGGGAGGGGATAGGGATGCCTTCCTCCATTCACCTCCCATTTCCTCTACTCCGTAGCCCTCCTCATTCCCCTGCCCGTTCCCCTCCCCAACCCCTCAACACCTGGACTGGTCCCAACATCCGAAGCGAGGCAACGACTGCACACTTGTAATAGGTTGTCGCGGCGCCGGTAGCAGGTTCTCCACCTCCCCCGACTGAGACATTGGTTGGAGTCTAGAAGTTCTTCTTCTTGCTGAGAGATATTTCCACCCCTCAGAGAGTCTCAAATCTCAGCAGTGGGACCATGGCTTATATTACCCAAAAGTTTGTTTACTTATAGCTTATCTCTTTGAATAACTGATTTAATTATCTTCAAGGTCTCCTGACAGTCTGTGACCAACAAAAGACAACTGCATCTCTGGGCCTCATGGTGGAATTTAGATCATGTCTTCTGATTCACATGTATACATTCTTGCATAAGCTGGTCGAAATCCTCCATTACAATTCCATAGAATGAATTTGTGATGTGATTTATAACCACTCTCTAACCTTGTTATGTGAGTGAGTCCCACATTCTGAACTTGTTATATCAGTGAGATCGACACTGAAAATGTTATGAGAGTGAGTTCCACAGTATAATCTTGTTTTCTTAGTGAATCCCACATTGTTAACGTTATGTTAGTGAGTCCCACAGTGTAAACTTGTTATGTGAGTTATTTTCGCAGTGTGACCTGGTGATGTGACTGTGTCCCACAGTTTGACATTGTTGTGTCAGTGAGTTCGATATTGAAAATGTAATGTTAGTGAGTTCCAGAGTGTAACCTGGTTATTACACTAACCTTGCTCTGTGAATCAGTTTAAAGTGTTACATTGTTATGGAAGTGAATTCCTCAGTGTCGTCCTTGTTTAGTTAATGAGTCTCAGAGTGTAACATTGGTATGTGAGTGAGTTCGACAGTATGACCTTGTTATGTGCAAGATTCCCACAGTGTAAACTTGTTATGTGAGTGAGTTCCACAGTATAAACTTGCTATGTAGTGAGTTCCACAGAAACTGTAGAAGAAAAACTAGTTGTGAATTCCTTCTTCACTGCTGCAATGTGGAACGCTGGTCAATCGTTCCAGACTGTTGAGTTGAAGTGAATGAATAAACTCCCCTGGATCACGTGATCTCTATTGCCAAATCAGCTTCCTGTAGATCTTTTCAAATCCAACTGCCTGAGTCACCTGACTCCAGGTGCTGCTTTCAGATAAAATCCTTGCTGACATCTGATAAATGATTGATGTATAAAGAATTATACTGAACCAATTTATTTCTTACATTGAGATCCTTATATGGATCTGCCCATATTAGCCAATCATATACAATATTCAGATCCATTACCCACCTTTATCTTGACTCATGAACTCCTCATTTAAAAGTTCCTACTTATAATAAACAGGACATCAGAGAAGTAAATTTTTTAACAATTCGTCTTTATAAGGAATTTCTATTTCAGTACAACATAGTTGGTCCAAACTTATCCTTCAAATATGCTCTTCATTGGAAATAGAAAAAAAGATTGCTATGAGTTATACGATATTTATTTCTCAATTGCTCAAAGGACATTAATTGACCCCTTTCATAACAATCCTCCACGTTTATAATCTCCTTACGAAACCAACTATCCAGAAATTGATGATCCTTTGAAAAAGAAATGCGGATTTTGAATCAAAGCTATTCTGGGTGATGTACATCCACTTACACCAATTTCATCATTTATTTTATTCCATATATTAATCAAATGTTTCAACAATGGTGTATCTTTATCACCAACCATTAATTTCAATTCCCACTTTTATATAAATTCTTCTGCTTTTCACTCTCCTATTTTATTTGATTCTATTTTAACCCTTTCAAAAAAGAACCAAGAAATCTCATTTGAGCTGCTCGATACTAATTTTTTAAATGAGGAAGCTGTAATTCTGTCAATGTAGAATTTGCATTGAGAGAAACGCAGCGGTCTTTAGCGATCTTATTGAATTGGTTAAAATGGCATAACATGAGAGCAAATATTCCGGAGGAGTGTGGGCCACGTAACATGGGATTCACTCGGAAATGGGTTCACATAACATAAAACCATGATGCAGAAGAGGTTGTCTTGGTCTTCCGCATGATATAAATCACAAGATATAGGAGCAGAAGTAGGTCCATCGAGTCTATTCCACCATTCTTCCACTCAGCCCCACTGCCCAACTTTCTCCCCTTAACCCATAATTACTTGACTAATCAAATACCTGTCAATTTCTTCCTTAAATAAACCCAATGACCTCAGTTCCACAGATTCACGACCCACTGACAAAATTTGTTTTAAATCGACACCCTTTTATCCTGAAATTATGCTCTCTTGTTCTAGAATTCCCTACCATGGGAAACATCTTTGCCATATGTACTCTGCTCAGGCCATCCAGCATTTGAAATGCCTCTGAGGTCCCCCTTATCCTTCTGTACTCCAACTAGTACAGTCAAAGTGTCAACAAATGTTCCTCATACACTAACCCTTTCATTCCTGATATCATTCCAGTAAATCATCTCTGAACCTTCCCCAACACCAGCACATCTTTTCTCAAATACGGCACCCAAAACTCTAAATCTGATTGAATGGAAAGGTAATTCTCCAACGACACATAAACAACAATTAAATGATATTATGTCTGTTGAAATTTACAAAAAATTATTAAAGAGTCAAATAATAACTTTCAAAAGATGCCGGAGCCCATTTATGGACAATTATCATAACCTGAAGCTTGGTGCTGTGTTACGAGAACAGAGGATCCCCAAACCCAGCAGCAATAGATATTCACCAAGACAAATGGTTACATAAACAAGAGTTGATTTTAATTATCTTTAAACATGAAAACAGAATTACACTTTAACTGATCACTATTTTACTACTTGAATTTACTTTATCTAACTTAGCCCCCTTCTAATTCTAAGTGCACGTGTGTGTAATATGTCTGTAAGTTCAGAAAAGTTATTAGGTTCACAGTTCAATCTCACTTCTCATTCCTCCAAGTTCACTGGTTGCAGGCCATTCTTATACTGTGTATAGAATTTAACATATATAAAGTTCACCAGGCTTTGGTGCTCTAAAGGTGAATGATTACCACTCGGAAGGTTCTTGTTGGTTTTCAGAGAGAGTTGTTCAGGGAAGCATTAGTGTTTTTTTTGACAACGTACCAGCATCTGAAGTCCGTTATCTCTTCAGAAAAGCTCTGATAGCTTAAGAATGGAGCAGAGCTGAGCCGGGACTTTTCAGGTATTTAAGGGAGTGTGTAGGCAGGGTTTGTTCTGGACCAACAATCTCACCAAATGACTCTGCTTGAAATCAAGATTCAAACCATTTTGAGGAATACAACAGGAATGGTTCAACAAGAACCTGGTGTTCTCTGATGAGTTTTCTTTCAATAGTGGAAATGATTTTTTTTTAAAAGCCCGTTAATTTTCCTGATACAGATCTTTGTGTTTAACTTTCAGGTTGCTATCTGTTGTTAACTTGGAGGCCTTTAATGGGGTGACTGGGTGGAATCTTTGCTTTAACCAAGCAGTTCTATGCAATTTTCCAGCTGTAGGATGAGGTGCAGTTCCTTGCAAGTTTAGCAAGTGGGATTATGATGTAAAACTGCAAGTCACAGCGCCATTTTTGTTTTTGAAAATGCAAATATGAAAATTTTAACTTTGGTCTCCTTGGTTTGCTTAAGTTTACAGAGGGGATGTTGGGTCAAGCTGAGAAGACAGTGTTGGATGATTTGGCGAATCTGCAGGGCAAAACAGAAAGTACAAAACAAGGGACTGAAAAAATAATGAAGCAGACTGAAGAGCTGTTGCAACCAAACCCAAGTAAAGAATTTAATTTTGTGCAGCGTACTTTAGAGACCAAACAATTTCGGCTTTTAGTGGTGACCTATTTAAATGAACAAAATCTTATTAGAATTGAAGTTTATGGAATGTTCAGAAGTTGCCACAAAAAGAAATGAGCATATAAATTAGATATTGTAATTAAGATAAATGAACAATACAATGAGCATGGTGTCACAGTATCTTCCTCACTCTACCATACATTACCGTTAAAATTTCTCCCCAATATGAACCGATGTCAAAGTATATACCAGAATTTATCATACCACACTGTTAAACCTTCTCCGCATTGTGAATCCGGTGTCACAGTATCTGCCTCAGTCCTCCGTACATCACCATTAAACCTCTCCCCAATGTGAACCTGGTGTCACTTTATCTGCCACAGTTTATTTTACATCACCATTAAACCTCCTTCTTACTGTGAACCCAGTGTCACAATATCTTCCTCAGTCATCAATACATCAGCATTAAACCTCTACCCACTGTGAATCTGGTGTCACTTTATCTGCCACAGTTTATTTTTTTAATCACCATTAAACCATATTCCCACAGTAAACCTAGTTTCACAGTGTCTGCCGCAGTTTATTGTATATCATTTTTAAACCATCTCATTACTGAAAATGCGGAGTAACAGTATCTGACTCAGTCTACCGTACATCAACGTTAAACCTTATACCCACTGTGCACCTGGTGTCACAGTATCTGACACAGTTTATAGTATATCACTGTTAAACCTTCTCACTACTGTAAACTCGGTGTCACTGTATCTGCCAAAGTCTACTGTACATGAACGTTAAATTTTCTCCCCACTGTAAACCTGGTGTCACAGTATCTGACACAGTTTATCGGACATTACTGTTCAACGTTCTCACTGCTGTGAACCCAGTGTCACAATAACTGTCTCAGTCTCCCGTACATCATCGATGAACCTTCTCCAACTGTGAACATGGTGTCACTGTATCTGCCTCAGTCTTCCGTACATGACCATTAAATTTTCTCCCAACTGTGAACCTGGTGTCACTGTATCTGCCTCAGTCCTACCATACGTCACTGTTAAACCTTCTATCTTCTGTACACCTGGTGTCACATTATCTACCTCAACATACCATACATCACCGTTAAACCTTCTCCCCACTGTACTCCTGGTGTCACATTATCTACCTCAACATACCATACATCACCGTTAAACCTTATTCCCATGTGAACCTGGTGTTACAGTATCTGACACATTTCATAGTATATGACTGTTAAACCTTCCCACGAATGTAAATCCTATTATAAAATAATGCTCCCCTTCTAAATCTCGCAGTATTCTAATCCCCACCTATTTAAAATATTCCAAAAAAAAGAGAAAAATCAATCCCCAAACGAGCTACTCAAAAGTAGTAGCTACCTAAAAATCTGGGTGTGGTAAAGTCCACAAGTGGCAGGTGACTAAAGGACTCAGTGTCACCCACTCCCCCAGTCAGACTTTCACAAAGTATTGAAACAAAAACATTCAACCCAGTGATTCCAGTCCCAATGATTGTTCCGGATCTTCAATATCGAGAAGACTTTGCGTCAATTCAACTTTTTCATATTCTTTCCATATTTTCCAATCTTCCCATTTCCATTACCATTGACCCTTCTCTTCGGTGACATTGGTGACGATCGCCCATTTCCTTGCATGCATCATGGTCATTTTCAAAAAACTGAGATTGAAAATTCCCATAAAAAGCTTTCAATACTGCCGAGTAGTGAAAAGCAAATTTATATCCCTTTCTCCACAATACTTTTTAAGCCGAATTAAATTCTCAGCATCTTCTGATAATTTCTTGACTCAGATCTGCATTAAAAAAAAACCCTATTATTTTGAACCATCGTTGGAGCCTGATTTTGCCGTGCTTTCTGCACCGCCAATTGGAATATCATCTTCCTGTCTTGATATTTAAAACAGCAAATAAAAACTGCTGGTGGTAATTGGCCTGGAAATGGTTTCTTCCTTAACACTCTATTTGCTCGATCTAATTCCAGTCCATCCGGAAAGAATTCCCAGCCCAACACTTCCAGGATCCATTTCTTAAAAAACTTCACCGGATCCGAACCTTCCATATCTTCCAGAAGACCAACTATCTTAACATTATTTATTCGACTTTGGTTTTCCAATGAGTCAAATTTCTTCAATAATTCCTTCTTCTGAATCCCCCAATCTACAAAAGGATCTTCCACTTTTTCCATTTTTTATCTATGACGCTCCACTTGACTCTTGCATTCAAGAAACCCTCCTCAATCTTTTTAAAATGATCTTGCACAGTATCCACTGATCGTGTCCATCTCGTAACATCACACTTAACTGCATTAATATCTTCCAGAAGAGTTACTTCTTCACAAACAGAGTTCATTTTAGTTTTCATTTCCGAAAATCCTTGAGTCATCTGATGAGACATCTGCATTGACATATTTGACATATCGTCCATGAGCTGAGCAATCCCTTCCAGAATTGGAAACACAGAATCCAGTCCAGGATCGATCACCTCCCTTGAGGCCGACCTTCTTTTCCCTCAGTCCTGAGTTCTTCAAACTCTAATGAAGTTGCGCTTTCTTCTTCCTCCAAAGCAGTAGGTCCTCTTCCAGTGCGGCTGCAGGTCTGGACACCCAACGACAGTGTGCCAACCGCATCAGCTCACCGTCGCTTGGGCTCCCCCACAGCCCACACCTTCTCCAAAGGTCCGTGGACCCTTGACGCATTGCGCTTGCCCGGTAGGTCTACCCATACGCAGGTGCGTCATCCCCGGACCACCAGGCAATGCTGTGGGCTCGCGGGCCTGTCATGCGCCCGGGTTCACGAATACACGATTCGAAATTGGGCAAACTCAATGCTAAACTGGCGTAATACTTAGCTGGGCAGGAGTTCTCTGAGGCTTGGAGACTCCAGTCGACAATTCTGTTGCTTCAACTTGATAGGTAGGCCTCAATTCTTTAACACTTTTGTAAGGTAATTTCTTCTGTAACTGAGTTTTCGATTTTTTTCACATTTGCAGCCGTTTTGATAGTTCACTATTCCAACGTCTATGAACAGTATTTTAATCACTTTTACAACTTTAAAAATTGACCATTTTATAGTCTAACTGGGGAAGGTGGCTTTTTGTCACAGTAGCTGACACAGTTTGGAGTAAATCACTGTTAAAGCTTCACATTACTCTGAATGCTGTCTCACAGTTTCTGCCTCAGTCTACCGTTCATCAACATTAAACCTTCTCCCCCTGTTAACTTGGTGTGAAAGTTACTTTTTTAAGTTTACCACACATCACCATTAAACCTTCTACCCACTGTAAACCTGGTGTCACAGTATCTGACATCACTGTTAAACCTTCTCACCACTGTGAAAACTTTCTCACAGTTTCTACCTCAGTTTAATGTACATCTACTTTAAACCTTCTCCCCCTGTGAAGCTGGTGTTACAGTATCTGCCTCAGTTTCCCATAGATTACCAGTAAATCTTCTCCCCATTGTGAGACCAGTTTTACTGTATCTGCCACAGTTTATCGTACATCACTATTATACCTTCTCATTACTGTGAAATCGGTGTTACAGTGTCTGCCAAAGTCTACCGTACATCACCAGTAAACCTTCTCCCCAATGTGAGCTTGGTGTTACTGTATCTACCACAATTTCTTGTAAATCACCGTTAAACATTCTCCCTTTTGTGAACCTGGTGTCACTATATTCGCCAAAGGTTATCGTACAGCTCTGTTAAACATATTCCCCACTATTAACCCGGTGTCACAGTAACTGCCTCAGTTACCCATACATCACCAATAAACCTTCTTCCCAGTCTGAGCCCAGTATCAACGTATCTACGTAGTCTCCCTTACATCACCATTAACCTCTTCCCCATTGTCAACCAGGTTTCACAGTATCTGCCACAGTTTATTGTAGATCATTTTTAAACCTTCTCACTACTGTAAACCCAGAGTCACCTTATTCTACTGTACATCTCTGTTAAACCTTCTCAGTACTGTAAACACGGTGTCACACTATCTACCAAAGTCTACGGTATATCACCGTTAAATATTCTCCCCATTGTGAACCTGGTGTAACAGAATCTGATACAGTTTATTGAACATTACTGTTAAACCCGCTGGATAAGTTCCAGATAGCAAAAGAGTAGTTCTCGCATCTGCAGGAACTGGGGATCATTCGACGCTCCGACAGTCCTTGGGCTTCACTGCTCCACCTGGTCACGAAAGCCTCCTGTGGCTGGCATCTCTGCAGAGATTATCGATGGCTTAATGACATGACAATACCTGACCGTTACCCCATCCCTCACATTCAGGACTTTACAGCCAATCTGCATGGCGCGAGGGTATTCACCAAGGTCGACCTGGTGTGCGTGCATCATCAAATCCCATTGCACCCGAGGACATCCCCAAAATGACCATCATCACCCCCTTCGGCTTGTTCAAATTTCTACGCATGCCTTTTGGGCTCAAGAAAACCGCCCAGAGCTTCCAGCACCTCATGGATAAGGTGCACAGGGATTTTAATTTTGTGTTCATTTATCTGGATGACATTCTTGTCGCCAGCAGAGACTGGGCACAACACAAGTCTCACCTGCACACCCTCTTCTCCCGACTGCCTAAATTCGGCCTAATGATCAACCCAGCCAAATGCCAGTTTGGAAAAGAGTCCATGCAGTTCCCGAGCCATCACGACCGAAGGAGCTACACCAGCTGCTATGAAGGTCACTGTAATCAGAGAGTTTCCACGCCCAGACAACCTCAAGGAGCTACAAGAGTTTGCAGGTATGGTCAACTTCTATAACCGATTCATTCCAGCCGTTGCACACATCATGCAGCCACTCTTCGCCCTTATCGCGGCCAAGAACAAGATACGCCTGGACTCCAGAGGCGACGAAAGTTGCCCTCGTGAAGACTACCCTACTCGTCCCCCCACACACCGACCTTCCTATGTTGCTCTCCGTCGATGCCTCTGCCACCTCCGTTGGTGCCATCCTGCAGCAGCAGGTTAATGGACAGTGAAAACCACTGGAATTCTTTAGCCAACTTCATCGTCCGCCAGAACACGTATAGTGCTTTCAACCATGAGTTGCTGGGCATGTACCTTGCTGTGCCTCATTTGCACTATTTCTTGGAGAGGAGGCCTTTCACCATTTATACCTACCCCAAACCCCTCACTCAGGCTCTCGCTATGGCTAGAGATCCCTGGTCGGCCTGCCAACAGCGTCACCTGTCCTTTGTGTTGGAGTTCACCGTCAACATTTGGCACAAGGCGGGGAAAGACAATGTGGTCGCTGACACGCTGCCTGACTATGACCAGCTTGCCCTGGATCAGAAGTCCGATGATGAGATGCAAGCCTTCAGGACGGCCATCACGGGCCAGCAGTTCCAGGTCCTCCCGATTCTTCTCAGTGATTATACCATCCTGTGCGATGTCTTCATGAGCACCCCATGACCAGTTGTTCCCCAGCAGTGGTGCAGGCATGTCTTCCACCATATCCACGACCTTTCCCACTGTTCCATCAGGTCCAAGGTTCATATGGTGGCAGAATGCTTCATTTGGCACGGGCTTCGAAAGCAGATTGCAGACTGGGCCAGAACCTGCACCCATTGCCAGCTTTCCAAGGTACACAGGAACACCAGAGTGCCTGTGCAGGATTTTGAACACGTCCGAGAATGGTTCAGCCACATACATGTGGACATTGTCAGCCCTTTACCCGTTTCCCGAAGTAACCGTTAACTTTTCACGGTGGTAGACTGCACCACTCATTTGCCTGAGGTTATCCAGAAGCCTCCACAGACTCCTGCTCCCGAGCACTTTTGACCGGTTGTATTGCCTGGTTCGGCATGCTGACCCACCTCACCAGCAAACGTGGCACGCAGTTCACCTCTGCACTCTGGGCACAGCTCACCAACAGACTGGGACTGGTCGAACGATTGCATTGCCACCTGAATTCGGCACTTATGGCCCGCCTCACCGGCCCCAACTGGGTGGATGACCGGCCTTGGGCATCTACTTGACACCCAAAAAGGTCTGCAGGCGTTATCGGCTGAGCTGGTCTATGGTGCACCACTAGCCCTGCCTGGTGAGTTTATCAATGCACCTCACAACTTGCAACAGGCACCGCATGGTTTACTTACCATCTCCGGGCCCAGTTGGAGTCCTTCACACCCCCACCACCGCCCAGACATGGCACACGCGCCTCTTACCAGCCCAGTGAGCTGTATTCCTCAGAGTATGTTTTTATCAGATGAGACCCTTCACAGCACCCCTTCAAAGACTGTATGAAGGGCT
This sequence comes from Narcine bancroftii, assembly GCF_036971445.1. Lineage (NCBI taxonomy): Eukaryota > Metazoa > Chordata > Chondrichthyes > Torpediniformes > Narcinidae > Narcine > Narcine bancroftii. The sequence continues at coordinate 52,882 of NW_027212095.1, read as the reverse complement.
GTACAGAGTCATCCAGCATTCAGGATCCACCTTCACACCAGACATTAATGTAAGAGGGAACTGTTTACTGTGGACAGATTAAAGCCAGCACACCTCAACCCCAATGAGCCAGTGGTCGCGGCTCAACCCAAGAAGCGAGGCTGCCCGACAAAAAAGGCCATTGGCACCAGTTCTGGGGGGGCTGTGTGGTGGCATGCCATTAGGCATGTGATCCAGCCCCTCATGTCATGCATGCGGTGGGGGAGCCGTCCAAAATGGCACCGTCGCGGGTTTCTCCCCTACCTCGGCACCAGGCTCAGAAGCCTGTGAACTGCGGCCCACGTGACCCCCCGGTACGCTTCTCAGCCAAGTCTGGGCTGGGAGCATAAGACCAGCCATGCAAACCTGAATAAAGGAATTTTTGCTCACTGAACTCAACCTGTCTGGTTGTAGCTGCCGCTACAGTAGTATCTTAGTTTCTTTTCCTTTCTTTTCTTTTTTATATATTATCAACATATATTTGTAAGCTCTGTAACATTGTGATTTGATTTTAATTGTTATAACTTTCATATATATGTTGATTTAAATAAAATATTCAATGAAAAAAAATTCTTCAAGAATTGTGCAGAAGAAAATTTGGATGGGATGAAACTATCCCAGAATCCATCGCACAAGATTGGAGAAATTGGATTGAGTGTCTTCAAATACTTGGACGTTTGAAGTCAACAGACTTTGGAGTGGCCACGTTTGCTGTTACACCATTTTGCTGATGTAGTGAAAGTGATTTTGATCCTGTCAGTTACTGAGTCCTGTGAAAACCAAGTGTGAGTACATGGTGGATTTGTAATGGGAAAAGCCAGAGTGGCTCCATTAAAGTCAGTCACCAGACCTTGAATGGAATTGACTGCTGCTACTACGGTGAGCAAAATGGACACTATGTTAAGCAGAGAATTACAGATGGAGTTAGCAGATTCTGAGTTTTGGCCTGATAGTACATCAGTGCTTAAATATATTAATAATGAAATCATGAGGTTTCATATCTTTGTGACTTACAGAGAGAATGAAAACCTGGACAACAACAAATGTCAGATTTACCACAGGCCAGAGTTTCACCTGATGAATTCCCTTTTACATACGTGGAAGTTGATTATTTTGGTCCTTTTATATCCCAAGATCTTCCCATGATCTTCCAGTTTAGAGTGTAGTGTTACCAATGAAATTGCTGGGTCTGTCAAACATATCAGGACATCATCTGCAAATAGATTAATCTCATCTTCTTCCTGGTTTATTTACCCACGATCCTTTAATGTCTGGATCTCAGTGAATATCTTCCACCAACGGTTCTCGAATCAAAATGAAGAGAGCTGGAGATAATGGGCATCCCTGCCCACTAGACCTGGTTAATGGGAATGCTGAGGACATTTGTCCATTAGGTACAACCCTAACTTTGGGCTTATAATATAATACCCTGATCTAATTTATAAAATTGGACTATTGTCTGATTATTTTAAACCCTTTTCTGTTTATTTAATAAATACATAAAAGCCCTTCAGGTCTGTAATATTTCAATATTATCTATCTATTATAAAAGCCCTCTCTGCTCAGCAAGTTTCTGCCATTAAATACTGGGCCAAAATAACAAATTAAATCTTGCTTTGGATCCTGTTTTTATTGGATCATTTGATCCAAGATAGACCTTTGCTCCAACTATGAACTTTACGGCCTGTGTGAAGAGGGGATAACAGAGCCAGTTCCTTGTTACTAGTTGTAATTCCCCAACTTCTGCTGGGAATGTAATAAATGGAAAGAGTATAGCATTTGGATCAGGCTTGCTTTAGATAATTTTGGAAAAATCAGTGAATCGCCCTTCATGGGCCATGACAGAATTACAGTTTTCCAAAAAAGTTCTACGATATTACCATTTTCCAAATTTGACACATAATCCATGATTGAAAAACTGATTGAGAATTTTGGCCAATTTAGGAACTGTTTTGGGCTAAATGGTTTTTCATTGGGCAACCCTATGATAGATAACCATCTTTTTCCACCATCCTTGTTGGATGTAGATTTCAAGGATGGTATAGAATAGGTATTCAAAGTTTCAATGACCCCTTTATTTCAGTTAATTTTGCCACGTTCTAACAATTATCAACTAAATTTTGAACTTAGTTATCACTCTTTTTTGACATTGAAAAATTAGACATTTTCTTCAATCTAAGATTTTGGATTTTCCGTGAATTTCTAAGACTAATATTCTTCATCTATTTTTTTAAATTTACGGCTTTATGTTCATGGTGGATTAATAGCATGTATTTATAATAATGTATTGGGTTTAAAATCCAAGATTAAGAGCAGTTGTGAATGAGATTTAAATATAAAATTTCCAGAAGTAGCTTGGTATTCTATTCTCAATTGTATTAATGACTCTTCACTTTATGCTAGGCATTGATTTTTACAATTTAAGGTGGTACAGGAATACATATGTCCAAACTGAAACTATCTCGCTTGTATGCAGATGTTGATTCACTATGTGAGAAATTTAAAATTTTCCAAGTCTCTTTAATTCCTCTGTTTTGGGAACGCCCAAACTTAGAGAAATTCAGGAAAGGCATTTTTCAAACTTTATCAATGGTTCTTAAGATCAATTTTGAACTTGTCCGTTAAATTGCTCTGTTTGGTTTTTCTCGTGATCCAGATAAACCATCGTCGGCAGCTCAGAAAAAATTTTGAGCTTTTGCTACGTTAATAGCCAGATGAGCAATGTTATTGAAATGGAAAGATGATTCTTCCCCGACTCATACACTGTGATTACATGATGTAATGTCCTTTTAAGTTTAGAGACAATCATATCTTATATTAAAGATAGAAAGTTCCAATCGATGAAATAATGGGGCACATTCCTAGAATTTTTCTACAATTGGAGGAACTAAATGTGTGGTTTGGCCATTCATCGCCTGTTCTCTGGCGGCTACCAGTGGTTCTACACTATTCTTCTTTTCTTCATTACATAAGATAACTTTGATTAGAGGGAGAGGTTGGATTAGACCTAATTTTTAGGTTTTTTTCGTTTTAGCAGTTAATTTTTTTTCTTTTTCCCTTCTATTTAATTTATTTCAGTTAATGGGTTTGACGGTGTTCTATAGATTATTTCTGATCAATTGTTTTTGAGGTTAATGAAACAGTTTGCCATTGTGTTCAAGATGGTTAAAGGAGAGAAAGAGTAAACACTCTTTATTCTGAATAAGATGGTATCTAAAGGATGACATGGTTGGTGTGGAAACACCAACACCTTTACAGCACCAATGGTTGGGACCGGACCTGGGTTCGGGTCCTGCACTGTCTATAAAGAGTTTGAAAGTCTTCCCTGTATCTGCGTGGGTTTTCCTCAGGGGCTCTGGTTTCCTCCATCCATTCAAAATGTGCAGGGGGTGTAGGTCAATGGGGTGTAAATTGGGCAGCATGGCTTTAGGGCATGAGATGTTCTGCTACCGTGCTGTATGTCTAAGTTAAAAATTAACCGAATATGCAATATAAACGTAACTCATTTTATGGCATCGCGCGCTCATGTGCCTTCTCATAACATTTACTGGGTGATCTCTAAAATTTCTTGATTGATCAAGAACAGTCTCTACTCCTTTCTGAAACCTCTCATGCCTGGGTTCATCCCGATATCCATGTGTGTGTCCTCTCACCAAATTGTTTAAGAATCAGTGACCATAACTAAATCTTTCAGGTTCACATCCTTCCTCCCAGTTTTGTAGTGGAGTCTAATTCTTTGAATGATATTGCCATTACATGTACAATATAGATGTTGTATTTAAAATATAAAACAATCCACATCAATCATCAAGCTGCCATTTACACCTACCTGAGGGATGTGAGAGGACATCAGTACCCAGAGGAAACCCATGGAGTCAAAATTGTAAGGTTTGGAGTAGAGTGGATGAAAAACCAGAAGGCAATTGATGCGTAATGTTGTCTTCTGTTCAATGGATGAGCCTGGCTCGACATTTATCTCGATGCAGTTTTTTTGGAAGTTTATTTAAGAATTTTACAGAACCAAGAAAAAATACAAAGTTTAATCTAAAACTACCCTCTACTACCTCCCTCCTCCCCCTTCTAATCTATCCCAGCCCCTATAACCCTCACCCCTACGAAGCTTATATTAAAAAACTCAATAGCATCGTCTCATAACAGACTGTTATGGTGTGACATCCATTTACATCTTGCAACACGTATAAGGCTTTTACTTAACATCTCAACCCATACATTCCAAATACCAACTTCACATCTTTATAAAAAAAGAATAATTATTTTGCAAATTATGCGTTATTTTCTCTAAGTAAATACATGATTGAATTTCATTGTTCATCTATAAATTCTCAATTCGACATCATTTTTCCAAGTTGCAGCTATACATTTTCTAGCCACTGCTAATTCTAAACGAATATATGCAATTTGATGTTTCTCCAAGCGTAAATTTGCCATAATTGTATTCATGTATCCCAGTAATCATACCCATGGATCCACATATAAATCTATTTGAAAAGAACTCGCAAAAATGTAATCACTTTTTACCAAAAGGGATTCAACTTTAAACATTCCCACGCTGAGTATAAAAAAAGTACCTGTCTGATCACCAAATCAAAAACACAAATCTGACCCACTAAATCCATATTTTGTCAGTTTTTCAGGAGTTCAATATAACTGATGCAGAAAGTTATAACTAACTAAACTATATCGTACATTAATTAATTTCATAACACTAACCAAACACATGTAAGACCACTCATCCACAGAAATAGGAACACATAAATCCTTCTCCCATTTATCCTTTATTTTAAATATATCTACCTTTTTCATCTTTTCTTGTAATAACACATCATTTCGGAAACAAATCCCTTTTTTCCCCTTATCAACAATTAATCTCTCAAATTTCATTTGACCAGGTTATACTAAAATTTCTACCAAAGCATTCTAATAATAAATCTTGTACTTGATAGTAAGCAAATAAAGTATTTTGTGATATTCCAAATTTCTCTCTGTCTATTAAACCAAAGAAGTGAATCTACTTCAAAACAGTCCTCCAATCATATCACTTCTTTTGATTCCCAATCTTTCAAATAAGAATTATTCATAGAAAATGAAATTGTCTGATTCTGATATAATGGTGTCTTAGCTGAAATCTTACCTTTCGATCCTATAAACTGATTCCATTTATACCATACTCCTATCAAATGTTTCAATACTGTCAGTTGATACTACTGCAAAAGCAGAGGATTCCATTTATATATAAAATAATGTATTGTTCTTTCTTGTATTTGATCCATCTCCACATTCACCCACATCGGAGGTTGGTCAATATCAAACAATCTATTCATAAACTTTAATTGTGCTACTTGATAATAATTTTGAAAATGTGGAATTGATGACCTCCCAAAACATACCTCCATGTCAACTTTTGCATAGAGACTCTAGACAACTTACCTTTCAATAGAAAGAAACAATCTGCTTTATTTAATTCCTGAAAGAACTTTCCCGGTATGACACTCAGAATAGATTGAAACAAATACTGAATGTGTGGATATATACTCATTTTAATACAATTTACCCGTGTTAACAGTGACTCCTTCCATCTATTTAAATCAAACTTAATCTTATTTAATAATGGTACATAATTTAAGCTGTATAAATTTTGATACTCTTTATCCATTATTATGCCCAAATAATTTTATTTGACCATTTAAACTTCATAAGTTGTTTACAATCTGAATAATCTCCATCTGATATTAGTAATATCTCACTTTACTTTATAGCCTGACATTACCCCGTATCTTTTCAACAAATTTTCTAATGGTTCGAAAGAATTCTTAGGTTGAGACAAATATATCAACACATCATCTGCAAACAGATTAATTTTATACTCTTGCCCACCAATTGTAATTCCCTTAATATTCATTTCTTGCCTAATTGCTTGGTTCTATAACTAATGCAAATAAGGCTAGTGACAGCGGACGACCCTGTCTAGTGGATCTAAACAAATTGAATGCCTGCAAAATCTGTCCATTTGTCACCACCCGAGCAGGAGTATTAGTATATAATGCCTTAACCCAACTGGTAAAGAGTGGTCCAAATTTATATTTTTCTAACACCTTAAATAAAAATTCCACTCCACACTGTGGAAAGCCGTTTCCATGTCTAGCGCTAATATCATTGTCTGGTTGAGTTGTCTTGAAGCATTAATTATTGTAATTAATTTAGTAATATTATCAGCTGAATACCTGTCCTTGATAAATCCTGCTTGATCCACATGTACTAATTGCGGTAAAAGGTTAGCCAATCTGTTTGCTAAAACCTTTGCTACAATTTTGTAATCTACATTCAATATTATTATTTATTAATATTAGTCTGTATGACACAACTTTTAATGGATCTCTGTCTTTCTTTGGGATGAGTGTTATTAATGCCCTTGAAAACGATTCTGGAAATAAACCTGTATCAGTGGCGAGCTTCAGTACATCAGAATATTCCGGAAATAACAAATCATAAAAATTTCTCTAAAATTCCAATGTAAATCCATCTTCTCCAGGGGATTTTCCACTTATCATAGATTGTAACGCCTCCTTAAGTTCCAAATCAGTAAATGAACCATCCAAAGTCTTAATATCCTCTTCCTCTAATAAAGGTAAATTTAAATTCGACAAAAAACAATCAATCTGCTCCATATCCGAATTCCCTTCAGATAAAGTCCCGATAAAATGTACAAAATTCATCATTAATATCCTGTGGTTTATGTTATCTCTGAATTTCTCCTAACTGCATTCTAGGCATTTGTTCAGTTTCCAATTGCTAAGTTAAAACCGTATGTGCTCTCTCCCTCAACTCATAGTAGAGCTGTTTCCATCATTGAATTATTTTTTCACAATTGTATTATAACAAAGCTTCAATTTGGACAACTGTATTTTATTATCCTCAGTTGAATTTTTCTGAAATGTCTTCTCTAATGTTGCAATTTCTTTCTCTAAGTCCTGAATTTCTGCTATATATTGTTTCTTCACTTTTGCTGTGTAAGTAATAGTTTGACCTCGTAAATATCTTTTTTAAAGTATCCCATAACATAAACTTACTTTGAACTGATCCCTCATTCGTTTCTAAAAAAACCTAATCTGATCTCTTACAAGCGTAATAATTTCAGGTTTTTTTTAACAACATTTCATTAAATCACCAACAATAACAAGTTTCCACCATCTCAGCGATACTACGTGAAATTAACAATAATGAGTGATCTGATAGAATCCTACTCTTATACTCAGCCTGTCTGATTCGACCCTGCAAATGGGCTGATACCAAAAAAAAACTATTCTTGAAACCGAATCATGACGTGCAGAATAAAAAAGGAAAAATCCTTTTCGGTCGGATTCCTCCGTTCCCATATTTCCACTAAATTTAAATCCCCCATCAACTCAGTTATTCTTTTCGCCATTTTGGTTTTTTTTTTCACAATTTTTCGAGATTTAATCAACAACGGATCCAAACAACAATTAAAATCTCCTCCAACCATAATATTCTCATTGATTGATTCAAATATAAAAATGCATCAGGAACAAAGTGAACATCATCTTCATTCAGTCCGTAAGAATTCATCCATGTCCAAGCCTCTGAAAATAGTTTCCAATTAACCTTCAAAACCCTCTCTACATGAGCAGAAAAAGATTCTAAAAAGGCACCTTTTTATGTATCTCCCGATAGTTTTTACCTGGCCCACCAGGAGTCACTCTTTTCACTTTTGTACATGGCTTTTCATTGTTTGAGAAGATTTTATAATTTGCAATGTTTTCCTGGGAATTTTAACAGCTCTTGGCTAATATTGTGAACTCCGAGTTGCGCACATATTGAAATATGAAAATAAAGTATCTATTTTGAGGAACAGAAGGAAAGGACACTGCTGGTGACACATCTCAAAGAGCAAAGGTGCAGGAAGGGGGAACATTGCAGAGTGCGTCGAAAGAACCAAACACTTGTTGATCCAAACCAAGACTTTTATTAACTAAAAGACTGGAGCATATCATAAGTGGGTCGACCAGTCCAGAATGACCTGGTCTGGCTAGGAGAAATCCTTTAAGACCTGCCAGTAGGTGTGGCTACACTCTCAGCCAATCACAGTCATCCTACACTACACTCTGGACAGATAAACATTGGTGTTAGAATCTGTACTATCAGGGGGAACGACCAGAAGGCAATTGCTGTGTTATGTGGCTTTCTGCAGGTGTGCAGAAATGCTGGGAAACAATTCTGGGGGCCATCTGTTTTTCTTCACCCGTTACAGAGCAGCAGGTAGCTGGGAGAAAACAGCAAGGCTGCAGAGAGACAGATAGATTAGGAGAATGGAAAAAGAAGAGGCCAGTGAATTCCAAAGTAGGAAAATGTTTGGTCATGAACTTTGGGAGAAGGAATAAAAGGGCAGATTATTATTGGATAGGGTGAACATTCAAAATTCTGGGGGAGATGGACCTTGGCATCGCCGTGCAGGATGCCCCATAGGTTAACTTCCATGTTGGTGGTCAATCAGCTGATTGGAATGCTGGTATTCATATCGCAAATAATAGGATATAAGAGCAGGGATGTGATGTTGAGGCTTAAGAAGGCACTGGCGAGGCAGCACCTGCAGTAGCGGAGAGAGTTTTTGGCTCCTTATTGAAGAAAGAATGTGCTGGCATTGCAGAAGATTCACAAGAATGATTCCTGGAATGAAGGGATTAATATATGAGGAAGGTTTGATGGATCTTGGACTATACTCCTTGGTGTTCAGAAGAATGATGAGTGGTAGGGGTCCTCAGAAGCACTTCGAATGTTGAGAAGCCTGGATACAGTAGATGTGGTAAAATTATCTCCCATGTTAGAGGAGTCAAGGACGAGAGAGCACAACTTCAGGGTTGAAGGATTCCCACTAAAAACAGAGGTGCAGAGGGATTTCTTGACACACAGACTGCAGAACCTCTTGAATTTTTTAACTGGTGGCTGCAGTGACCAAATCATTGGGTGCATTTAATGCACTTCAACTCTGTCTGCTGCAACAGGGTGGATCTCCCAGTGGCCACCCATTTCAATGCTTACATGGCTGACCGTGGACTCAAGCACATTTAGATTCTGATGAAAACAATTCATTAAATCAGTAAAAGTTCAACCACAGCAACTGCTGGAATATAAGTTATACAAAACTGCTGGAAAAAGCAGGTCAGGAAGCAGAGAAACCAAGAACTGGAGAAGTAAGAAAACAAGTGTATTTGAATTGACAGGCTGGAGAAAACACAGAATAGGTGTTGGGAAATTTGCAAAGAAAGTCCTGGCCAAATAATGTAAGAAGCAGCCAAGTGGAACCACAAGATGCCCCTGTTATGCAATTTTCCCAGGTGGCACATTTTTCTGGCCTTGTCTTGAGATGTGCATCTATATGTTGTGGTTAAAAACCCACCGTTAAGCTGGAGGAGCTCAGCCCGGATTTTCAGTGTCCATAGGAGATCAAGATATATTCCCAACATTTCAGTCCTGAGCCCTTCTTCAAGGAATGAGCCAGATACAGGAACTCTTAGAAAAGGCACTTTCAGGTGGCCAAATGCCCCACTTGTAAAGCCCCATATAATGGCAATATGGGATGCCGGAAGGCCACCTGAATGCGCAGGATGCGCCTGCCAAATGAACTTGGTAACCCTCCTCCGAGAGGTATAATCGGCACAACACCGAAATGCTGTGGTGCCGGGTGGAGGTGTTTGTTGAGTTTACCATTTTTGTTTTTGTTCTGCGGTGTTCAAGTGTGGAGGGTATTTGCAATGTGATTTGTCCGTTCCATGGTTTACATCTAGTTTAAACATAATGTGAAATGTTTACATTGCTATATGGAACTCAGATATTTATGAAGCAATAAGATTTCTCAAAAAATGATTTTTATTACATTTTTGACAAGCACACAAGTCTCATTTATATGCAACCATTACTTCATGAGAACACATAACATGCCAGGCAGTAGGCTCATGTTGTCGCATTGGGTGGGGAGGGTGGAGGGGGGAACAAGTTGTGGAAATTAGGAGCTAGGTGGCAGGGTCATACCCTTACAGGATGGACAAAATGGCAGAATGGATGGCCTGGTGCCCATGGGCCTGCTGATTGTGACAATCTGTGCTAATGGGTGCAGGACCATCTGCTTCAACCAACGTCCGCTCTGACAGAAAGTCTTCCTTGTTAATCTCACATATATTGTGCAGGACACAGCGAGCAAACACAACACCTGGGACTAAGGTGGTAGAGATATCCAGACGCTTGGACAGGCACCACTGGCAGCCATTTAGACGGCAATATGCATGTTCCACCACTATCCTTGCAGAATTAAGGGCCTTGTTAAATCTTTGCTGATCCAGATCCAGTCCTTGGTGCTGTGTGAACCCCTTCATCAGCCAATTTCGTAGTGGATATGCCAGATCACCCACAAGATGCGCTGGAACCTCTACGCTTTTGTCCATTAACATTCTTGGACACCTGCAGGCACAACAATGGAGAATGTTGTTAATTCATACACATGACCGTTGACACAATAAGCATACATAAGATTGACACATGGAGCTTTGTAGGGTGAACACTCACGTCAGGTGGGAAGTGGTATCCACCCTGGTCCTCTTCCTTTCTATACAGAGGAGAGTTGGCAAGCACTGAGGCATCATGGGTACTGCCCTGCCAACCAAAACATCTGAGAAGCTGTAACGTGAATGGAAAGCACAGTGAAGTTATAGACATTGAGATGTGATGTGATAAAGACCAATAAAGGCTTAGCTCACCAGAATCTGTGGTCGACCACCGCTTGCAGAACCACCCAATGCCAGCCTTTGCGATTGTAGTAGGCTGCAACATGCAAGCTGGGGGCAATAATGGGAAGATGTGATCCATCAATGGCACTGGCACACATTGGGTATCCCCTTTGCACCAAGCTGTCATTGGTCTCCTGGAGACGTGTTCCAATGGGCAGGGACATGAGACGTTTACCGAGGAACTTCGTCAAGGCGGCCGTCACCTCCTGCACCACCATGCACACGGTGCTGATGCCTATTCCAAAGATGGAACTGATGGATCGATACTCACAAGGGGTGGCATACCAGCGCAGAGCCACAGCTAATCGAAATCCCGGCTCCATGGTTGCTGCGCCTGGTCTATGCGGCTTCAAGTGAGGTTCTTAGAGTTCCAGCATGAAGTGAAAGGTGCCATGCGACATACGAAAGTGTTTCCTCCATTCAGCAACATCAAATTTGGTGAGGTCCTTACTCCAGAACTCAGCGCTCTGGGATCAGTTCAACCTCCAGAGAGACCCATGTGTCACTGACAAGCATCATTCACCTTCGTCTGTGAACAATGGTGGGCGAAACCTCTGGGCAGAAACAATTTCAAGCTGGCACTGGAAGGTGTTGTTAAGGTTACTGAACGCTTACTGTAGCTTTTGACAATTCACATCTGATAGGTAATAGACTCAATCAGCTGTGTTTGGACGGGAAACCAATATATGAATGGGCTGCCTTTTGGCAGCTCATTGACTCGATCGATATTCAGTTAGCGCTACTGTGTTAAAAATATTAAGGAAGACATCACAGATTTTGGAGGTTGGGACCCTGTTGGGAAGAATTGATCATTGAACCCTGTCTGGAAGATTTGCTGGCCTAAAGACTTGTATTTTCTCACCCACTCTGGAAGCCTGTGAGTGAGTAAAACCTATACTGGTTGTATTTTCATCGGAATTTATAGCTATCCTATAAACACAAACTTCTCCATGTCCGCCACAAGAGCGGGGATCTCCCAGTGGCCACCTGCTTCAATTCCCCATCCCATTCTCTTGCTGACAGCCTGTTCATGGTCTTGTCGTGGCTGCAAAAGGTGGTGCTACTGAAATGAAGCACCTCCACACAGCATGAAGTGAACCAATAACTGCCTTTATATGAACCTCTCGTGCTGCTTTTAGGGGACGACCTCATTCCTCTCTGGGGTGCGCTGGTCTAGGGGAGTGATGTCAGTGCGTTGCGGAGTTGCTGCAACCAGGATGTGGCGACATCTCCCAGGCAACATGTGTCACCAAATGCATGCTTCTCATGAGAAGGGAAGGGGGGCCTATGCCATCTTGTACCAACTGACTGGGACAGCGATTCGGCCCGCCTGACCACATGGTCGCTCGGCCTGCTATGAAAAACCTCATCCCTATCACATCCAATTAACACCTTTTGTTGGGCTGGATTTGTCCCCTAACCAGAATTCTGAGCCTTTCTGAGATTTCCTGCTTCTGGGTTATTCTGTTTATTCCTTGAAGAAGGGCTCAGGCCTGAATGCTGGAAAGAATAGCTGAGTTCCTTCAGCATGTCGGTGTGTTTGTAACTATAATCACAGCGTCTGCAGACTTCTGTGTTTCACTCATCTTTATTTGTAATACAAAGAACTGATGTTGGCAGTGGTGGTGGGGAGAGTGGGGGGTGGGGAACCACCTGATGGCATCCTCATTAGTACCTGGACCTACCACTTTGTGTCAGCCTATCCCAACAACTGGGAGCTACAACCCTGCGACAGTTCCCATAGAATTAGAGGACTAACAGTAGATCTGTGTGGAAAGAAGAACCTTAGCTGCTTCTTGCCCTTTCGTGTAAGACTTTATTCGTAATAAATGATCGACCACAAAAAACCCTGTTCCAAGTCTCTTTCAGCCCTTAGTATCATGTCCATACATTCCCATCATTGAACATTTTACATGCGCTCTCTGTTTGCACTCGGATGGTGAGTGGGAGCAGTTCCTTTGGTGCTTCAACCTTCTCCCGACCCTTGCAGAGAAGCTGTTCTTCATCCTGCTGATGCTGGTTCTGATCCTCCTTTCTCTTCCTTGATGGGAGCAGCTGAGAGATGCTGTGGGCTGGGTCAAAGGGCTTCTCCAGGATTTGGCATGGCCTCTTCAGACAAGGATCCTGCTAGATCACACTGATGGGGAAGAGGGAGACTCCAGTGATCCTCTCTGTTGCTCTGAGGGTCCTGTGGATTGACTCCAATCCATTTCTCTGCAAGGACCCTCTCATCCAGTTTAGTTTGTACTTGCGTGATGTTTCAAGGTCCCTCGGCCTGACGGAGATTGCCGATTCTATCGCATCTGCTGATTCCAAACGACCTTAGTTCCTCCGACCTGTCGGGTCAGTCCGATTTAATGTTTCTCATCTTTTGTTTGATTTTTTAAGACTGTGTAGTGGATGTGTGTGGGGTATAAGTGCATGGGTGCTTGTGGGTGGGTATATGTGTGAGCGTGTGTAAGAAGGGGTGTGAGGGACAGTGTGTGTGTGTGTGTGTGTGTGTGTGTGTGTGTGTGTGTGTGTGTGTGAGGGAGTGGGAGTGTCTGTTGGCATTTGGGTGTGTGTGGTAGTGTGTGTGTGCGTGCATGTATGTGGGGGTTTTATTTACAGTGAAAAAGTAAATACAGAATATTTACAATATATACAGAATATATACAGAAGAGTGAACAAATATATACAAATATATCAACGATCAAATATATACAGAACATATGTAGAAAGCACAACATCGACGTCAAATGAAAAGAACTCGACAAAATTATCTCACTTATCGAACACGTCCCTGATATAAAAGCATATCTACCAATTTGCCCCGAAATAGTTGGGGTTGTGTGTGGGATTTGGGATGTGTGTGTGGAGTTGTGTGGAATTGGGTGTGTGTTTGTGGACTGCATGTTCGGGTATTGGGTGTTGGATGGAACGTGTGAGTGGATGTGTGTGGTGTGTGTGGGTGAGATTGTGCGGTGGATGTGTGTGGGTTATATGTGCATGGTTGCTTGTGGGTGGGAATGTGTGTGGGCGTGTGTAAGAAGGGGTGTGGGGGAGGGTGTGTGTGTGAGGGTGTGTGTGCAGATATGTGGGGCTTTTGTTTACAGTGAAAAAGTATATACAGAATATATACAATATATACAGAATATATACAGAACAGTGAACAAATATATACAAATATATCAACGCTCAAATATATACAGAACATTTGCACAAAGCACAACATCGACGTCAAATGGAAGGAACTCGACAAAATTAACTTACTTATGGAACACATCCCTGATAGAAAAGCACATCTTCCAATTTGCCCCAAAATCATTGGGATGTGTGTCTGGAGTTTTGAGGGATTTGGGTGTGTGTTTGGGGTCTGCATGTGGGGTTATGGAGGGAATGGGTGAGGGGTTGTGTGTGGGGTGTGTGGGTAGGATTGTGTGGTGGATATGTGTGGAGTGTATGTGCTTGGGTCCTTTTGGGTAGGTATGTGTGTGGGCGTGTGTAAGAAGGGGTGTGAGGGAGGTTGTGTGTATGTATGTGTGCGTGTGGGAGGGTGTGGGAGTGGGTATGTGTGTGTGTATGCATTTCCTTCTTTCCATTTTCCATAAGTGAACAAATATATGTAGACATTTCTACAAAGCACAACATCGACGTCAAATGGAAGGAACTCGACAAAATTATCTCACTGATAGAACATGTCGCTGATATAAAAGAACATCTTCCAATTTGCCCCAAAATAATTGGGGGGACCTATCCTGAATGATTTTCAGAACCTTTCATTCTAAAACCCGACTTCCAGACCCATATTATATTCGTCTAGGAACAAAGTCTACTTTTAATACAAGAATCTGGTTCGGAGACGGGATTAAGGGGAGAGGGAGAAAAGAGATTCTATTGGAGTGTGGATGTGTGTGTGTGGGGTCACTGTGGGATTTGTCTGAGTGTGTGGATTGAGTGTGTGAGAAGTGGATGTGAGAGGTTTGTGTGGGGTGAGTGTTTGGTAAGTGTGGGGATGTGGGGTGTGTGTGTAAGTGGGAGTGTGTGTGGGAAGTGTGTGTAAGTATGTGGGTATGTGGAGTGTGTGTGGGAATTGTGTGTGGTCTGTGTGTTGTGTGGAGTCAGTGTGGAAGGTGTCTGAGTGTGTGGGAAGTGTGTTTGTGGGTGTGTGTGGTGTGTGTTTGTGAGGGATGTGTGTTTGTGGGGGGTGGATGTGTAGGGAGTGGGGTGTGTGGGGGTGGGTGTGTGTATGGTGTGTTAATGTGGTGTGTGTGTGAGGGATGGGTGGGGGAGGGGTGTGTGTGGGAAGTGTGTTTAGATGTGTGTTTGTGAGAATATGTGTAGGGGGCAGTGTGGGGGTGTCTGAGTGTGTGGATGTGTGGGTGGGGGGTGAGAGTGTGTGGGATGGGTGGAGAGATGGTGTGGAGGGGTGTGTGTATGAGGGGTGTGGGTTACGTGTGGTGTGTGTGAGGGGTGTGTGTGTGGTTGTGAGGGGTGTGTGCTTGTGGGGGGTGGGTGTGTGGGGAGTGCATCATGGGTGTGTTAGTGTGTGTGTGAGGGGTGTGGGTTTGGGGTGTGTGTGGGGGTGTGTATGTGTGATTGGGTGTGTGTGGCAGGGTGAGTGTGTGTGTCAGTGTCTGTGTGGGGCACCAACGTATATAGGACATGGCAAGCATTGCATGCGCCCCCACCCCGCTTGTCAGCGCTGCTTCCATCCCCATACTTGTCAATGATGACGTCATCTTGCACCCCTTGACACATCAGCGATGGCACCAACCTCCCTCCCTCCATCAGCGATGGCACCAGCCCCCTCCCTCCATCAGCGATGGCACGAACCTCCCTCCCTCCATCAGCGATGGCACCACCCCCTCCTTCCATCAGCGATGGCACCAACCTCCCTCCCTCCATCAGCGATGGCACCACCCCCCCTCCCTCCATCAGCGATGGCACCAACCTCTCTCCCTCCATCAGCGATGGCACCAATCCCCCTCCCTCCATCAGCGACGGCACCAACCCCCCTCCCTCCATCAGTGAAGGCACCAACCCCCCTCCCTCCATCAGCGACGGCACCAACCCCCCTCCCTCCATCAGCGACGGCACCACCCCCCTCCCTCCATCAGTGATGGCACCAATGCCCTCACCCACACCTCCCCATGGGTCAGCGACTGCACCAATGCCCTCACTTCCACCATGGGCGCTATTTTGGCGTTTGTGTGTGTGGGGAATTTGGGTAAGTCTCTGATGTTTGGGGATGTGAGTATGGTATGTATGTGTGGTGGGTTAGTGTGTGTGGTGGGTTTGTGTGTGGGGTGGATTTGAGTGTGGGGGTTGTTTGTGTTTGTGTGGGGTTTTTGTGTGTGAGTTTGTCTGTGTTAGGGGTTTTGTGCTTGTGTGGTGTTTATGAGTGGGGTTTGTGTGTGTGTGGGATTTGAATATAGAAGGTGTGTGTGTGGGTATGGGATGTGTGGCTTGTGTGGGGTTTGCATATGGAGGGTTGGTGTGTGTGTGTGTGTGTGATATACGTGGAGGGAATGTGTGTGTGTGAGCGCATGAGTGTGGGGGAAATATGTGTGGGGTGGTGTGGGTGCGTGGATTTGCGGGTTTGTGTGTGTGGGGGTTGTATGAGGGAGTGTGTGTGTGGGCGTATTTATGGGGTGTGTGTGTATAGGGGTATGTGGTTCGGGATGTGTGTGTAGGGCCATGTGAGTGGGAGTGCATGTGTGAGGGACTTGTGTGGGAGGGTGTTTGTGCAGGGTCGCATTAGTGCGTGTGCATGGTGGGATTTGTCTGGCAATGTTTGTGTCAAGGGTGTGAAGGGTGTGTGTGCGGAGAAATATGTGTGGCAGTGCATGCGAGGGAGGGAGTGTGTAGGGGGCATGATTGGGAATGGGTTTGTGTGTGGGTTGTGTGTGCAGGGGTGTGAGTGTAGGGGTTGCAAGTGTGGAGGGTGCGAGTGTGTGGATGTGAGTGCAGGGGTCTGTGCAGGGGTGAATATGGAGGGGCGTCCATGTGCTGGGTGTGTATGTGGGGTATGTGTTTGGGGGATGGGTGGAGGTCTATGAATGGGTGTGTGTGCGGTTTGTGTTGGGTTTGTGTGGGACGGGTATGTTATTGTATTTGTGGGGAAGTCTGTTGGGTTATGATTGTGTGGGATGTGTAGGTGGGGGTGAGTGAGGGATGTGCATTGGGGCCATGTTTTTGGGGCAGATGTATGGGGTTGTGTGCATGGTGGGATGTGTGTGTGTGGTAAATATTTTGGAGTGGCTGTGTGTGCATGTATTTGTGGGAGTGTATGAATGTTAGGGTATGTTCTAAGGTATGTGTGGTGGTGCATATGGGGGGATGGGAAGTATGTATGTGGATATGGGGTGTGGGTGGGTGTGTGTGGGGGGGACTGTGTGTGTGAGAGGATGTGTGTACTGGTATGTGTGTGGGAGGTTTATCTGTGTAGGGGTTGTATTGTGTGAGTGTGCATGTATGTGTGTGTGTAGCTGGGTGTTGATTTTGTGTTGGTTGTGTGTGGGAGTTGGTCAAGTGTGAAGGTGTGTATGTTTGGGGGTGTGTGTGAGAGGTATATGGGGTGTGGGTGGGTGTGTGTGGGGGGGACTGAGTGTGAGAGGATGTGTGTACGGGTATGTGTGTGGGAGGTTTATCTGTCTAGGGGTTGTATCGGGTGAGTGTGAGTGTGCGTTTATGTGTGGGATGTGTGGCTGGGAGTTGATTTTGTGAGTTGTGTGTGGGAGGTGCTCATGTGTGAAGGTGTGTGTGAGGGGTGTATGTGGGCGGTGTTTCTGGGTTGTGCATTGGGGTATATGTGTAGGTGTGGTGTGTGGGAGAGGGACTGTGGGTGCATTGGGTGTTTGTGGAGTGAGGGTGTGGAAGGTGTGTATGAGTGTCGGAGGGTGTTTGTGTATATCTGTCAGAGGTTGTGTGTGGGGGAGTATGTGTATGGGGGATATGTGTGTGTGTTTGTGTGTGCACAGAGTGTATGTGTGGGAGTTTATGAGCGTGAGGGTGTGTTCCTGGGATGTGTATGTGTGTGTAGGGTGTGCATGTGGGAGGTGTGTGATTGTGGGGGGTGTTAGTCGGGCCTTGTATGTGTGGAGTGTGTGTCTGGGGATGTGTGTTGGGGGTTGTGTGTAGGGTGTGTGTGTGGGAGGTGTGTGATTGTTGGGGTATGTGTCTGGGCTATGTGTCTCGAGTGTGTTGCAGTTTTTTCGGGGGGGGGGATTTAAGTGTTTTTTGTTGTTGTTTGAGGGTTTTTGTTTAAGTTAATTGTGAAAGATTGGGTGCCATTCTGAAAGTTGTAATAAGTAATTTAAGTTTTACAATTGTTAATGTTAAGGGTTTAAATCACCCAATAAAAAGGCAATGTGTGATAGATTATATTAAGAAGCTAAAAGTAGGGATCGTGGCAAGATAGCGTAGAGTCTAGACATGTAATCTCGACCTCTCTGGCCAGATTTTTAAATACCTGTTTTTAAACCTTTGTTTTCAAGTTTAAACTTTTTAAATTTTAGTTTAAAGTATCAAGGAATTATTATGGCCACTAATGGTAAAAAGATTAAACCTCAAGTTCATAAGAATATACATTTTCGAAGTGCTGAGGATCTGGGGCCTAGACGACCTGAAACAGCCCCTGGCTCAATTTCTTCATTGCCTAGACCCCAAAGATTTCCTGTGCGGGCTGAAAAAAAATCTATTGCTACCAAATGAAGGATGGCTGGAATTACCCATTCCCCGGAAGAAGGTGCGTGTTCCCAAGAAGTGGAAAGCCTTTTGATTTCAATGGAGGGAGCACACAGGAAAATGTCTCCATTGTTGGAAATGCATCAGGTCGACATCGATTCAATCCAGTTAAAGAAGTTTTGTGGCATAAAGGTTATAAGTCTACTTTTCGTTACCCTGCAGTGTTGAAGGTGTTTTACGGAGTCTGTCAATTTTGGTTTTTTGAAACTGATTGTGAAGCAATGATTTTTGCTGGCTCATGGCCAGATATAAGAGGACAAAGACATAGTCCAGCATTATCTCCTAAAGAAAAATTTGGTAGCTCTGGAAAAGGAAGAAATGGCAAAAATGGGAAAAAAACAGGAATGGAAAGAGTCCAACTTCTGAAATGGGATTTTCGAGATTGGAGTCTTTTGGGTAAAAAGAATTTTCTTATTCTATTTTTTCTTTTGTTCTTATAATATTTTGATGTTACTGACTGTTTGGCTGGGCAAGGAGAGATTTGGACTTTCTTTACTAGTCATCAGCCACTGGTGGGTGACCCACACCCAATTTTTGTTTAGAGGATTACTACCTTTTGGTATTTTTTTTGGGGGGGGGGATTTTCTTTTTTTTTCCTTTTTCTTTATTTTTTTATTTTTTTTTATTTTTAATTTTTTTTAGTTTTTAATTTGTGATTTTTTTATTGGAGGGCCTATATACATTAATTTGAGTTTTTATATAAAGATATTATTGGTATTTAGTAATAATAGTAGATATGTCAAAGTTGAGGTTTGCTACTTTTAATGTTCGAGGATTAAATAGTTAGATTAATATACGTGGGTCTTGGCGTATATTAAGAAAATGAAAATTGATATTGCTTTTTTACAAGAAACACATTTGAATGTGAATGAAAGCGTGAAATTAAAAAGGAACTGGGTTGGGCATGTATATTCTTCATTTAATTCTAAGGCTAAAGATGTAGCTATTTTGATACGTAAAAATGTATCTTTTGAATTACAATCAATGGAGAAAAAGGCAGAAAAAATAAAAATTTAAAGAAGCTAAAAGTAGATATTGTATTTTTGCAAAGGACTCATTTGACAGAAAAAGAACATGTGAAGTTGAAGAGAGATTGGTCAGGACATGTAATTTTGTCTACATTAAACTCTAAAACTAGAGGCGTGGTGATATTAGTTAATAAAAAAAAACTTTTTGCTGTGGATTTTTTTTTTGCTAATGTTGGAAGAGTACTGATTGTTAACTGGAAGATTTTTTTCTGAAAGTTGGACTTTAATGTATGTTTATGCACCAAATGAAGATGATCAGACATTTATTTCAGGGACATTTTTAAATTCGAATCAGGCATATGGGAATGTGTTAGTCGGAGTAGATTTTAACTGTTGTTTGGATCCCTTGTTGGACATATCTCCAAAAATTGTTGAAAGAACTAAAATGGCAAAAAGACTGTTTAAGATGATGGAGGATTTAAATTTAGTGGAAATTTGGAGGAATTTAAACCCAACTGAGAAAGATTATTCACTTTATTCAGCTCGGCATAATTCTTTCTCTAGAATAAATGTATTTTTGATTTCTGTGCATTTACAAGGTAGATTTAATTTTGCAGAAGATAAAAGTAGGTTATTCTCATATCCTTCATTAAATGTTTAGGGACTGAATTAACTGAGACAGCTTATCGTTGGAGGTTTAATGAAAAGTTATTGAAGAGACCAGATTTTATTTAGTAGATGAGAGATCAAATTATTTTTTATTTACAAATGAAAGAAAATTCAGTTCAAAGTAAATTTATTTTGTGGGATGCTTTAAAAGCATATTTGAGGGGACAAATTATTAGCTATACAACTAAGAGAGAAAAAAACTATTTATTCGTAAGTTTAAATTTGGAAAAGGAAATCGAAGGCTTGGAGAAAAAATTTAAAAAAAAATATACAGAGGATGAAAAGATAAATTTATCTAAAGTGAAATTACATTATAATTTACAAACGTATAAATATGAGAAAATGATTTTGCAGTCTAAACAATGTTATTATCAATTGGGAGTAAGAGTGCATATGGTTTGGCATGGCAACATAAAACTGAGCAAGTATCAAGGACAATTAATGCTATTAGGAAGAATGGAGAAATTACATAAATGAATACTGATGAATTTTTAAAATTTTATGAAAATTTATATATGTCAGAGGGTTATAAAAAAATGGATCAAATTGATTTATTTTTATCTAGTTTAAATTTGCCAGTGTTGAATGAATTTGAGGTAAAGAATTTAGATATTTTATTTACTGAATTAGAATTGAGAGAAACTTTGCAATCGATGCCTGATCGGAAATCTCCTGGAGAGGATGGATTTAAGGTGGAGTTTTATAAAAAATTTAATGATTTATTATTTCCATTATATAAAGATGTTTTGAAACAAGCAACTAAAATGGATGTATTTCCAGAATCTTTCTCAAAAGCATTGATTACAGTTATACCTAAAAAAAGAAAGGAACTCTTTAAAAGTGTCACCTTACAGACCGATATCATTATTAAATGTTGATTATAGATTGGTGTCAAAAGTTTCAGATAATAGGTTAGTGAATTATTTGCCAAATTTTTTTACGTAACAATCAGGTAGGGTTTGTCAAAGACAATATAGTTAAATTGTCATCAGATAATATAGTTAAATTGATTTCATTAATTAATGCTAAAAACAAGATAATCAACCAACGGATATATCTTTGGATGCTGAGAAGGCATTTGATCGAGTTGAGTGGAAGTTTTTGTTTAAAGTATTGGAAAAATTTAATTTTGTTCCATTTTTTAGGGGTTGGGTTAGGGCTTTATATGCAGAACTTATGACAAGGGTAATAACGAATGGTGAGATTTTAAAATCTTTTAATTTATCTTGTTTTACAAGACAGGGTTTTCCTCTTTCACCTGCTTTACTTGCTTTGGTGACAGAACCTTTAGCTCAGGCTGTTTGACATGATTTTGGTGTTAGAGGACTTAAAGTGAGAGAAAATGAAAATAAAATTAGCTTATTTACACATGATGTTTTTGTATATTTAACTAATCCAAAAACTTCACTAAAATTATCACAGGACTTGTTGAATAAGTATGGTAAATTATTGGGATATGAGATTAATTGGGAAAAGAGTGAGGTTTTACCAATAGCAGAAGAAGATTTTATGGATTGTAGACAAATTACTAAATTTAGATGGTCAAATAAAATTAAATATTTAGGAGTAGTTGTAAATAAAAATGATCATGAATTATTTATTTTGCATTATGTACCTTTATGAAATAAGGTTAAAATTGATTTAGATAAGTGGAAAGATTTATCACTGACCTTAATACGAAGAGTGAATTGCATAAAGATGAACATTTATGCTCGAGTACAATACTTTTTTCAATCTATTCCTTGCATAGTTGGGTTATTCTTATGGAAAGGTAAATTATCGAGGGTTTCTTTCCAAAAATGGACTTGGCATTATAAATTGGGTGGTTTGCAATTACATTGTTTTTATAATTATTATGAGGTGGCACCGATGAAGTTTATTAATTGGTTATTTGATAATGAACAATCTTCTAGGTGGGCAAAGATAAAGATGGCTCAGATTTTGGAAAATAATATTAATCATTTTATTTATAAATGGAATCCTTTATTGTTATAAGAATTTAAATTATCCGTTTTTCGACATACAATGAATATTTGGTAAAATCGCAATTTAATTCTAGATTCTATCGGAATAGTTTCGATAAGATCACCATTATATCAGAATAAATTAATTCCCTTTTCATGATAGAATCCTTACTTAAAAGATTGGGAAATTAAAGGATTAGTGAATGAAATAGATTGTTTTGAAGCAGGGAGGTTTTGTGCATTTAAAAGGTTGGAGGAAAGATATGGTATTGCATCAAATTCTTTGTTTATTACCAACTTTGAGATTATTTAAAGAAGAATTGTGGGAAGGAAATAAATTTACCAGGTCATAAGAAATTTGAATTATTAATTGCAGATAAAGGTGAAAAAGGCTTTATTTCTGATATGTATTGGTTGTTGCAGGAGAAAATGGAAAAAGACAAATGGGAAAGAATTAAATATTATTTTGACATGGGAGGAATGGTCAAAACTGTGTGTTGACGGTGTTACCAAGTTAATTAATGTGAGGTATACTATGGTCAATTAGAATTTTTTGCATCAATTATATTCAACCCCTTAGAAATTGAAGAGATATGGGTTCAGTTTAACAGATTTCTGTTTTAGATGTAGAGAGCAGAAAGTTACTTTTGTACATTCAGTTTGGTCGTGAAAGAAAATTAAGCATTTTTGGGAGGAAATTATAAAATTTTTGAGGGATTTGTTTCAAAGGGATATTTAATGGATCCAAAAATATGTTTGTTGGGTTATGTTAATGTTCCATTTGTTGATTCAAAATGCCTAAACCATATTTGGCTTTGTTAAGATTTGGGTTAGCAGTAGCGAGAAAATGTATAGCTGTCACATGGAAGAATATAAACTTGCAAAGATGGCATAACGGATTTCACTCTTGTCTATATTTAGAAAAATTAACATATAATGTAAGTAATTACTCTTTTTTATTTATATGTGGTGTTTATATTTGAAACACATGGCTATAGAAATTAAATCAATGTTGTAATGTTGGCAGACCAATCAGGGAATATTTGATACATTTCTCTAAAGTTTTGGGGGAGGAGAGGTTGTTTTTTTTTTCTTTATTTTGGTTATTTTTTTCTTTTTTTGGTTTTTATTGTATTAGTAAGGGGGAGGGGATGTAGTTTACAGTTATTTTATGTGTATTTGATTTTCTTTATGTAATTTGAGAATATTAAATAAAATCTTTCAAAGAATCGAGTGTGTATGTGTGTGTGTGTGTGGGGCGTGTGCGTCAGGGTTTGTGTGTGTGGGGGTGTGGTAGGAACTGCCGCTGATCCCCGAGTCCTCCCCACTGCCGCCGCTGATCCCCGACCCCTCCCCACTGCTGCCTGACACATCGATTCCTCCAGACGCTCGAGATTCCAGCCGGCTTCTCTGAGCCGACAGGGTGTCACGGTTGATGTAGTGGTTAGGGCAATGCCTTTACATGGCCAGTGGTCAGGACTGGACCTCAGTTTGAATTCTGCGCTGTCTGTCAGAAAGTTCTCCTCCTCGTTGCTATCAAGTGGCTTCTGTGTTCAATCTTGCCTTTGAAAGTTCTTCTGCATTCAGGACAGGTTGTTCCAGATGGCAGATCAGGCTTGGGTTGGTACGGCCTCTCCTCTCATCTTCTTCTATTTCTGCACATCTGCTGGCTTTGAAGGTTGCTGTTCCCTCTCAGATGATGGTTTGCCAGACCTTTCTGTCCATGGTTCATCCACCCTTTGACAGGTCTTGTTTTTCATCCTGCAGGGTGTCTAGCCACCCTCCTCACCAGGCAAGCCTAGTTGGGGAGCCGGTTTAGTCGCCGACGACTCGACCATGTGACAGGTAGTACTGGGTTACATGGTACCAGTAGCACTCAGGCGAGTGACCTGACACGGATCCTTGTTTACTCTTCACTTCATGCAAAAAGGCTCCCAAGTACTCATGTTGACCATGACTGTGGCCAATATGCCTTTGTTGAAGAGCCTCAGGATCCGTACTTCCATTTCAGTTCATCTAATACTAGAAGGGGTGTCCTATAGTTGTTTCCTTGATGCAGAGTTAAAGGCTTTGGTGTGGGTGATGAATGACGTGTACAAAGGTCAGATCTGTTCACTACATTTTTTTGGAGTTGTCGAATTTTTAGGTGTTGGCAGAAATCTTGCTTGAACTTTGTTGAGATCCTCCAGGACTGGATGTAGAAATACCTGAACATGTTGATTGTGTTTCCAAGTGTGGCTGCCTTATGGTCCTGCTACCAGCTCGACTTCCAGCACAAGTTGTTGTCCTCCCTTCTGCGCTTCACGAATCTACAAGCAACGGAAACAAAAGTCATTCAAGGGAAGAGATGAACAGAGTTGAGGAAGATCACGCGAAGACGACCAATGGTCTTCAGCTCAAAATCATCTTCACTTTTTCGTAAAGATTCAGAGACAATAGAAACCCTTTAATCCCCTATCCCTCTATCCCTCCCCCTTCGTCGACAACTCTTCCTCCCTCTCCCTCCCTCTCCTTCCCCTCTACCTCTCACTCTCTACGAATATCCCTCCCCATCCTCAAAAACTCTCCTTTCCTCTCCCTCTCCTTTTCCCCTCACCCTCTCCCTCTATCACTCCCCTTTCCTCGACAACTCTCTCTCCCTCTACTTTCCTCTCCCTCTCCCCCTCACCCTCTCCCAAAATCCCTCTCCTCGAAAATTTTCCCTCCCTTTCCTCCTCTTTCCCCTCTCCCTCTCCTTCCCCTCTCCCTCTCCTTCTCCTGCCCCCACTCTCTCCCTATATCCCTCCCCCTTCCTCGATAACTCTCCCTCCCTCCCTCTCCTTCCCTTCCCCTCACAATCTCTCTATAACCCTCTGCCTTCCTTGACAACTATCCCTCATTCTCTTTCCCTTCTCCTTCTCCACACCCTCTCCCTCCCTCTCCTTTCCTCTCCCTCTCCTCCTCTTCCCCTCACCCTCTCCCAAAATCCTTATCCCTTCCTCAACAACTCTCCCTCCCTCTCCCTTTCCCCCTCCTTCCCCTCCCTCTCCTTCCCCTCTCCCTCTCCTTCTCCACCTCAACCTCACCCCATTACTCCCCCTTCCTCAAAAACTCTTCCTCACTCTCCTTTCCTCTCCCTCTCCTTTCCCTCTCCTCCTCTTCCCCTCACCCTCAGCCTATATTGCTCCCCCTTCCTCACCAACTCTCCCTCTCTCCTTTCCTCTCCCTCTCCATCTCTTATCGCTCTCCCTCTCCTCTTACCCTCACACTCTTCCCTATATCCTTCCCCATTCCTCGACAAGTCTCCCTCCCTCTCCATCTCCTTCCTCTCTCCCTCTCTTTCTTCTCACCCTCCCACTATCCCTCCCCTTCCTCGACAACTCTCCCTCCCTCCCATTCCTTCCACTCTCCATCTTCTTCTCCTCCCCACTCTCTCCCTATATCCCTCCCCCTTCCTCGATAACTCTCCCTCCCTCCCTCCCCTTCCCCTCACAATCTCCCTATAACCCTCTGCCTTCCTTGACAACTATCCCTCATTCTCTTTCCCTTCTCCTTCTCCTTCTCCTCACCCTCTCCCTATATTCCTTACCCTTCCTCGACAACTCTCCCTCCCTCTCCTTTCCTCTCCCTCTCCTCCTCTTCCCCTCACCCTCTCCCAAAATCCTTATCCCTTCCTCAACAACTCTCCCTCCCTCTCCCTTTCCCACTCCTTCCCCTCCCTCTCCTTCCCCTCTCCCTCTCCTTCTCCACCTCACCCTCACCCCATTACTCCCCCTTCCTCGAAAACTCTCCCTCACTCTCCTTTCCTCTCCCTCTCCTTTCCCTCTCCTCCTCTTCCCCTCACCCTCAGCCTATATCGCTCCCCCTTCCTCACCAACTCTCCCTCTCTCCTTTCCTCTCCCTCTCCATCTCTTATCGCTCTCCTTCTCCTCTTACCCTTACACTCTTCCCTATATCCTTCCCCATTCCTCGACAAGTCTCCCTCCCTCTCCATCTCCTTCCTCTCTCCCTCTCTTTCTTCTCACCCTCACACTATCCCTCCCCTTCCTCGACAACTCTCCCTCCCTCTCCCATTCCTTCCACTTTCCATCTTCTTCTCCTCCCCCACTCTCTCCCTATATCCCTCCCCTTCCTCGATAACTCTCCCTCCCTCCCTCTCCTTCCCTTCCACTCACAATCTCCCTATAACCCTCTGCATTCCTTGACAACTATCCTTCATCCTCTTTCCCTTCTCCTTCCCCTCACCCTCTCCCTATATTCTTTACCCTTCCTCGACAACTCTCCCTCCCTCTTCTTTCCTCTTCCTCTCCTTCCCCTATCCATCTACTTCTCCTCTTCCCCACACCCACTCCCCCAATCCCTTCCCTTCTTTGACAACTCTCCCTGCCTCTCCCTCTCCTCTTCCCCTCTAACCCACCCCTTCCTCGACAACTCTACCTCCCACTCCGTTCTTCTCTCTCTCCTTCCCCTCTCTTATGCCCCTCACCCTCTCCCTATATTCCTCCCCCTTCCTTTACAACTCTCCCTCCCTATCCTTTTCTCTCCCTCTCCTTCTCCACTTCCTCTCCTTCTCCTCAAACTCTCCCTGTATCCTTCCCCCCTTCCTCGACATTTCTTCCTCTCTCTTCTTCCCCTTTCCCTCTCCTCCTCTTCCACTTACCCTCTCTCCCTCTATCCCACTGCCTTCCTTGACAACTCTCCCTCCCTCTCCTTCCCCACTCTCTCTTTTTCCTCTTCCCTTCACCCTCTCACTATATCCCTCCCCCTTCCTCGACAACACTCCCTCCCTCTCTTTTCCTCTCCATCTCCTTCCCCTCTCCCTCCTCTTCCCCTCTCCCTCCCCTGAGTGAGGTGCTGGATTTGGGAGGGGGGGAGGTCAAATGCATGGGAAAGACTACAATATATCTTTTCTAGCATTGATGAAGAGAAGGATTTTGAGCTGAGCGCTCTCTGCTCCCTGAAAGAGACAACATGGTGGAGAGGATGGTAAAGAAACATCCAGCCTGCTGGATTTCTTGATTTGGGGCACTGAGTGTAAAAGTTGGTGAGTCAAGTTACAGCTGTATAAAATTTTGGTTTGCCGCATTTGGAATATTACGTAGTGTTCTGGTCCCTGAATTCACGGAAGGATGTCGAAGATCTTGTAGACCTCTATCACGTCTCCTCTAATCCTTCTACACTCCAGCTCTGCGAACCTTGCCTCATGAGAATTGTTTCCCAATCCAGGCAGCATCCTGGTAAATCTCCTCTGTCCCCTCTCCTTCCTATAATGAGGTGACCAGAACTGAACATAATATTCTAAGTGAGTCATACCAAAGATTTATAGATTTGCAACATGACCACTCTACTCCTGAATTCAAACCCCCTATGAAGGAATCACAGCACACCATAATCCTTGTTCACTCTCCTATCAAACTGTGTGGCAACCTTGAGAAATGTGTAGATTTGCAACCCAAGGTTCCTCTGTTCATCCACACTCTTAAGTAACCGACCATTAACTCTGGACTCAGCCTTCTGGTTTGTCCTTCCAAAATGCATCAACTCTCACTTATCTGGATTGAAATCCATCTACCACTTTTCTGCCTAACTCTGCAACCCACCTTCATCATTTTGTAACCTTCAACAGCCTTCATCTCCATCCACAACTCCTCCAAACCAACCTCCGTGACATCCGCAAACTTACTGACCTATCCATCCGCCTCTTCATCCAGGTGACATGAAAATCACAAAGACTAGGGGTCGCAGAACAGATCCCTGCAGCACCAACCTCCAGGCAGAATACTTTCTTTCCACTACGACTCTCTGCTTTCTTCCGACATGACAGCTTTTATTTCATGCAGGTAATTTTTCGCTCATCTCATGACTCATGACATGTGTGGGGGTGTGTATGTGTGATTGGGTGTGTGTGGCAGGGTGAGTGTGTGTGTCAGTGTCTGTGTGGGGCACCAACGTATATAGGACATGGCAAGCATTGCATGCGCCCCCACCCCGCTTGTCAGCGCTGCTTCCATCCCCATACTTGTCAATGATGACGTCATCTTGCACCCCTTGACACATCAGCGATGGCACCAACCTCCCTCCCTCCATCAGCGATGGCACCAGCCCCCTCCCTCCATCAGCGATGGCACGAACCTCCCTCCCTCCATCAGCGATGGCACCACCCCCTCCTTCCATCAGCGATGGCACCAACCTCCCTCCCTCCATCAGCGATGGCACCACCCCCCCTCCCTCCATCAGCGATGGCACCAACCTCTCTCCCTCCATCAGCGATGGCACCAATCCCCCTCCCTCCATCAGCGACGGCACCAACCCCCCTCCCTCCATCAGTGAAGGCACCAACCCCCCTCCCTCCATCAGCGACGGCACCAACCCCCCTCCCTCCATCAGCGACGGCACCACCCCCCTCCCTCCATCAGTGATGGCACCAATGCCCTCACCCACACCTCCCCATGGGTCAGCGACTGCACCAATGCCCTCACTTCCACCATGGGCGCTATTTTGGCGTTTGTGTGTGTGGGGAATTTGGGTAAGTCTCTGATGTTTGGGGATGTGAGTATGGTATGTATGTGTGGTGGGTTAGTGTGTGTGGTGGGTTTGTGTGTGGGGTGGATTTGAGTGTGGGGGTTGTTTGTGTTTGTGTGGGGTTTTTGTGTGTGAGTTTGTCTGTGTTAGGGGTTTTGTGCTTGTGTGGTGTTTATGAGTGGGGTTTGTGTGTGTGTGGGATTTGAATATAGAAGGTGTGTGTGTGGGTATGGGATGTGTGGCTTGTGTGGGGTTTGCATATGGAGGGTTGGTGTGTGTGTGTGTGTGTGTGATATACGTGGAGGGAATGTGTGTGTGTGAGCGCATGAGTGTGGGGGAAATATGTGTGGGGTGGTGTGGGTGCGTGGATTTGCGGGTTTGTGTGTGTGGGGGTTGTATGAGGGAGTGTGTGTGTGGGCGTATTTATGGGGTGTGTGTGTATAGGGGTATGTGGTTCGGGATGTGTGTGTAGGGCCATGTGAGTGGGAGTGCATGTGTGAGGGACTTGTGTGGGAGGGTGTTTGTGCAGGGTCGCATTAGTGCGTGTGCATGGTGGGATTTGTCTGGCAATGTTTGTGTCAAGGGTGTGAAGGGTGTGTGTGCGGAGAAATATGTGTGGCAGTGCATGCGAGGGAGGGAGTGTGTAGGGGGCATGATTGGGAATGGGTTTGTGTGTGGGTTGTGTGTGCAGGGGTGTGAGTGTAGGGGTTGCAAGTGTGGAGGGTGCGAGTGTGTGGATGTGAGTGCAGGGGTCTGTGCAGGGGTGAATATGGAGGGGCGTCCATGTGCTGGGTGTGTATGTGGGGTATGTGTTTGGGGGATGGGTGGAGGTCTATGAATGGGTGTGTGTGCGGTTTGTGTTGGGTTTGTGTGGGACGGGTATGTTATTGTATTTGTGGGGAAGTCTGTTGGGTTATGATTGTGTGGGATGTGTATGTGGGGGTGAGTGAGGGATGTGCATTGGGGCCATGTTTTTGGGGCAGATGTATGGGGTTGTGTGCATGGTGGGATGTGTGTGTGTGGTAAATATTTTGGAGTGGCTGTGTGTGCATGTATTTGTGGGAGTGTATGAATGTTAGGGTATGTTCTAAGGTATGTGTGGTGGTGCATATGGGGGGATGGGAAGTATGTATGTGGATATGGGGTGTGGGTGGGTGTGTGTGGGGGGGACTGTGTGTGTGAGAGGATGTGTGTACTGGTATGTGTGTGGGAGGTTTATCTGTGTAGGGGTTGTATTGTGTGAGTGTGCATGTATGTGTGTGTGTAGCTGGGTGTTGATTTTGTGTTGGTTGTGTGTGGGAGTTGGTCAAGTGTGAAGGTGTGTATGTTTGGGGGTGTGTGTGAGAGGTATATGGGGTGTGGGTGGGTGTGTGTGGGGGGGACTGAGTGTGAGAGGATGTGTGTACGGGTATGTGTGTGGGAGGTTTATCTGTCTAGGGGTTGTATCGGGTGAGTGTGAGTGTGCGTTTATGTGTGGGATGTGTGGCTGGGAGTTGATTTTGTGAGTTGTGTGTGGGAGGTGCTCATGTGTGAAGGTGTGTGTGAGGGGTGTATGTGGGCGGTGTTTCTGGGTTGTGCATTGGGGTATATGTGTAGGTGTGGTGTGTGGGAGAGGGACTGTGGGTGCATTGGGTGTTTGTGGAGTGAGGGTGTGGAAGGTGTGTATGAGTGTCGGAGGGTGTTTGTGTATATCTGTCAGAGGTTGTGTGTGGGGGAGTATGTGTATGGGGGATATGTGTGTGTGTTTGTGTGTGCACAGAGTGTATGTGTGGGAGTTTATGAGCGTGAGGGTGTGTTCCTGGGATGTGTATGTGTGTGTAGGGTGTGCATGTGGGAGGTGTGTGATTGTGGGGGGTGTTAGTCGGGCCTTGTATGTGTGGAGTGTGTGTCTGGGGATGTGTGTTGGGGGTTGTGTGTAGGGTGTGTGTGTGGGAGGTGTGTGATTGTTGGGGTATGTGTCTGGGCTATGTGTCTCGAGTGTGTTGCAGTTTTTTCGGGGGGGGGGATTTAAGTGTTTTTTGTTGTTGTTTGAGGGTTTTTGTTTAAGTTAATTGTGAAAGATTGGGTGCCATTCTGAAAGTTGTAATAAGTAATTTAAGTTTTACAATTGTTAATGTTAAGGGTTTAAATCACCCAATAAAAAGGCAATGTGTGATAGATTATATTAAGAAGCTAAAAGTAGGGATCGTGGCAAGATAGCGTAGAGTCTAGACATGTAATCTCGACCTCTCTGGCCAGATTTTTAAATACCTGTTTTTAAACCTTTGTTTTCAAGTTTAAACTTTTTAAATTTTAGTTTAAAGTATCAAGGAATTATTATGGCCACTAATGGTAAAAAGATTAAACCTCAAGTTCATAAGAATATACATTTTCGAAGTGCTGAGGATCTGGGGCCTAGACGACCTGAAACAGCCCCTGGCTCAATTTCTTCATTGCCTAGACCCCAAAGATTTCCTGTGCGGGCTGAAAAAAAATCTATTGCTACCAAATGAAGGATGGCTGGAATTACCCATTCCCCGGAAGAAGGTGCGTGTTCCCAAGAAGTGGAAAGCCTTTTGATTTCAATGGAGGGAGCACACAGGAAAATGTCTCCATTGTTGGAAATGCATCAGGTCGACATCGATTCAATCCAGTTAAAGAAGTTTTGTGGCATAAAGGTTATAAGTCTACTTTTCGTTACCCTGCAGTGTTGAAGGTGTTTTACGGAGTCTGTCAATTTTGGTTTTTTGAAACTGATTGTGAAGCAATGATTTTTGCTGGCTCATGGCCAGATATAAGAGGACAAAGACATAGTCCAGCATTATCTCCTAAAGAAAAATTTGGTAGCTCTGGAAAAGGAAGAAATGGCAAAAATGGGAAAAAAACAGGAATGGAAAGAGTCCAACTTCTGAAATGGGATTTTCGAGATTGGAGTCTTTTGGGTAAAAAGAATTTTCTTATTCTATTTTTTCTTTTGTTCTTATAATATTTTGATGTTACTGACTGTTTGGCTGGGCAAGGAGAGATTTGGACTTTCTTTACTAGTCATCAGCCACTGGTGGGTGACCCACACCCAATTTTTGTTTAGAGGATTACTACCTTTTGGTAGTTTTTTTGGGGGGGGGGATTTTCTTTTTTTTTCCTTTTTCTTTATTTTTTTATTTTTTTTTATTTTTAATTTTTTTTAGTTTTTAATTTGTGATTTTTTTATTGGAGGGCCTATATACATTAATTTGAGTTTTTATATAAAGATATTATTGGTATTTAGTAATAATAGTAGATATGTCAAAGTTGAGGTTTGCTACTTTTAATGTTCGAGGATTAAATAGTTAGATTAATATACGTGGGTCTTGGCGTATATTAAGAAAATGAAAATTGATATTGCTTTTTTACAAGAAACACATTTGAATGTGAATGAAAGCGTGAAATTAAAAAGGAACTGGGTTGGGCATGTATATTCTTCATTTAATTCTAAGGCTAAAGATGTAGCTATTTTGATACGTAAAAATGTATCTTTTGAATTACAATCAATGGAGAAAAAGGCAGAAAAAATAAAAATTTAAAGAAGCTAAAAGTAGATATTGTATTTTTGCAAAGGACTCATTTGACAGAAAAAGAACATGTGAAGTTGAAGAGAGATTGGTCAGGACATGTAATTTTGTCTACATTAAACTCTAAAACTAGAGGCGTGGTGATATTAGTTAATAAAAAAAAACTTTTTGCTGTGGATTTTTTTTTTGCTAATGTTGGAAGAGTACTGATTGTTAACTGGAAGATTTTTTTCTGAAAGTTGGACTTTAATGTATGTTTATGCACCAAATGAAGATGATCAGACATTTATTTCAGGGACATTTTTAAATTCGAATCAGGCATATGGGAATGTGTTAGTCGGAGTAGATTTTAACTGTTGTTTGGATCCCTTGTTGGACATATCTCCAAAAATTGTTGAAAGAACTAAAATGGCAAAAAGACTGTTTAAGATGATGGAGGATTTAAATTTAGTGGAAATTTGGAGGAATTTAAACCCAACTGAGAAAGATTATTCACTTTATTCAGCTCGGCATAATTCTTTCTCTAGAATAAATGTATTTTTGATTTCTGTGCATTTACAAGGTAGATTTAATTTTGCAGAAGATAAAAGTAGGTTATTCTCATATCCTTCATTAAATGTTTAGGGACTGAATTAACTGAGACAGCTTATCGTTGGAGGTTTAATGAAAAGTTATTGAAGAGACCAGATTTTATTTAGTAGATGAGAGATCAAATTATTTTTTATTTACAAATGAAAGAAAATTCAGTTCAAAGTAAATTTATTTTGTGGGATGCTTTAAAAGCATATTTGAGGGGACAAATTATTAGCTATACAACTAAGAGAGAAAAAAACTATTTATTCGTAAGTTTAAATTTGGAAAAGGAAATCGAAGGCTTGGAGAAAAAATTTAAAAAAAAATATACAGAGGATGAAAAGATAAATTTATCTAAAGTGAAATTACATTATAATTTACAAACGTATAAATATGAGAAAATGATTTTGCAGTCTAAACAATGTTATTATCAATTGGGAGTAAGAGTGCATATGGTTTGGCATGGCAACATAAAACTGAGCAAGTATCAAGGACAATTAATGCTATTAGGAAGAATGGAGAAATTACATAAATGAATACTGATGAATTTTTAAAATTTTATGAAAATTTATATATGTCAGAGGGTTATAAAAAAATGGATCAAATTGATTTATTTTTATCTAGTTTAAATTTGCCAGTGTTGAATGAATTTGAGGTAAAGAATTTAGATATTTTATTTACTGAATTAGAATTGAGAGAAACTTTGCAATCGATGCCTGATCGGAAATCTCCTGGAGAGGATGGATTTAAGGTGGAGTTTTATAAAAAATTTAATGATTTATTATTTCCATTATATAAAGATGTTTTGAAACAAGCAACTAAAATGGATGTATTTCCAGAATCTTTCTCAAAAGCATTGATTACAGTTATACCTAAAAAAAGAAAGGAACTCTTTAAAAGTGTCACCTTACAGACCGATATCATTATTAAATGTTGATTATAGATTGGTGTCAAAAGTTTCAGATAATAGGTTAGTGAATTATTTGCCAAATTTTTTTACGTAACAATCAGGTAGGGTTTGTCAAAGACAATATAGTTAAATTGTCATCAGATAATATAGTTAAATTGATTTCATTAATTAATGCTAAAAACAAGATAATCAACCAACGGATATATCTTTGGATGCTGAGAAGGCATTTGATCGAGTTGAGTGGAAGTTTTTGTTTAAAGTATTGGAAAAATTTAATTTTGTTCCATTTTTTAGGGGTTGGGTTAGGGCTTTATATGCAGAACTTATGACAAGGGTAATAACGAATGGTGAGATTTTAAAATCTTTTAATTTATCTTGTTTTACAAGACAGGGTTTTCCTCTTTCACCTGCTTTACTTGCTTTGGTGACAGAACCTTTAGCTCAGGCTGTTTGACATGATTTTGGTGTTAGAGGACTTAAAGTGAGAGAAAATGAAAATAAAATTAGCTTATTTACACATGATGTTTTTGTATATTTAACTAATCCAAAAACTTCACTAAAATTATCACAGGACTTGTTGAATAAGTATGGTAAATTATTGGGATATGAGATTAATTGGGAAAAGAGTGAGGTTTTACCAATAGCAGAAGAAGATTTTATGGATTGTAGACAAATTACTAAATTTAGATGGTCAAATAAAATTAAATATTTAGGAGTAGTTGTAAATAAAAATGATCATGAATTATTTATTTTGCATTATGTACCTTTATGAAATAAGGTTAAAATTGATTTAGATAAGTGGAAAGATTTATCACTGACCTTAATACGAAGAGTGAATTGCATAAAGATGAACATTTATGCTCGAGTACAATACTTTTTTCAATCTATTCCTTGCATAGTTGGGTTATTCTTATGGAAAGGTAAATTATCGAGGGTTTCTTTCCAAAAATGGACTTGGCATTATAAATTGGGTGGTTTGCAATTACATTGTTTTTATAATTATTATGAGGTGGCACCGATGAAGTTTATTAATTGGTTATTTGATAATGAACAATCTTCTAGGTGGGCAAAGATAAAGATGGCTCAGATTTTGGAAAATAATATTAATCATTTTATTTATAAATGGAATCCTTTATTGTTATAAGAATTTAAATTATCCGTTTTTCGACATACAATGAATATTTGGTAAAATCGCAATTTAATTCTAGATTCTATCGGAATAGTTTCGATAAGATCACCATTATATCAGAATAAATTAATTCCCTTTTCATGATAGAATCCTTACTTAAAAGATTGGGAAATTAAAGGATTAGTGAATGAAATAGATTGTTTTGAAGCAGGGAGGTTTTGTGCATTTAAAAGGTTGGAGGAAAGATATGGTATTGCATCAAATTCTTTGTTTATTACCAACTTTGAGATTATTTAAAGAAGAATTGTGGGAAGGAAATAAATTTACCAGGTCATAAGAAATTTGAATTATTAATTGCAGATAAAGGTGAAAAAGGCTTTATTTCTGATATGTATTGGTTGTTGCAGGAGAAAATGGAAAAAGACAAATGGGAAAGAATTAAATATTATTTTGACATGGGAGGAATGGTCAAAACTGTGTGTTGACGGTGTTACCAAGTTAATTAATGTGAGGTATACTATGGTCAATTAGAATTTTTTGCATCAATTATATTCAACCCCTTAGAAATTGAAGAGATATGGGTTCAGTTTAACAGATTTCTGTTTTAGATGTAGAGAGCAGAAAGTTACTTTTGTACATTCAGTTTGGTCGTGAAAGAAAATTAAGCATTTTTGGGAGGAAATTATAAAATTTTTGAGGGATTTGTTTCAAAGGGATATTTAATGGATCCAAAAATATGTTTGTTGGGTTATGTTAATGTTCCATTTGTTGATTCAAAATGCCTAAACCATATTTGGCTTTGTTAAGATTTGGGTTAGCAGTAGCGAGAAAATGTATAGCTGTCACATGGAAGAATATAAACTTGCAAAGATGGCATAACGGATTTCACTCTTGTCTATATTTAGAAAAATTAACATATAATGTAAGTAATTACTCTTTTTTATTTATATGTGGTGTTTATATTTGAAACACATGGCTATAGAAATTAAATCAATGTTGTAATGTTGGCAGACCAATCAGGGAATATTTGATACATTTCTCTAAAGTTTTGGGGGAGGAGAGGTTGTTTTTTTTTTCTTTATTTTGGTTATTTTTTTCTTTTTTTGGTTTTTATTGTATTAGTAAGGGGGAGGGGATGTAGTTTACAGTTATTTTATGTGTATTTGATTTTCTTTATGTAATTTGAGAATATTAAATAAAATCTTTCAAAGAATCGAGTGTGTATGTGTGTGTGTGTGTGGGGCGTGTGCGTCAGGGTTTGTGTGTGTGGGGGTGTGGTAGGAACTGCCGCTGATCCCCGAGTCCTCCCCACTGCCGCCGCTGATCCCCGACCCCTCCCCACTGCTGCCTGACACATCGATTCCTCCAGACGCTCGAGATTCCAGCCGGCTTCTCTGAGCCGACAGGGTGTCACGGTTGATGTAGTGGTTAGGGCAATGCCTTTACATGGCCAGTGGTCAGGACTGGACCTCAGTTTGAATTCTGCGCTGTCTGTCAGAAAGTTCTCCTCCTCGTTGCTAT
The DNA here is from genome assembly GCF_036971445.1 of Narcine bancroftii. Classification (NCBI taxonomy): domain Eukaryota; kingdom Metazoa; phylum Chordata; class Chondrichthyes; order Torpediniformes; family Narcinidae; genus Narcine; species Narcine bancroftii. The sequence continues at coordinate 16,554 of NW_027212095.1, read as the reverse complement.
CAAGTGGCTTCTGTGTTCAATCTTGCCTTTGAAAGTTCTTCTGCATTCAGGACAGGTTGTTCCAGATGGCAGATCAGGCTTGGGTTGGTACGGCCTCTCCTCTCATCTTCTTCTATTTCTGCACATCTGCTGGCTTTGAAGGTTGCTGTTCCCTCTCAGATGATGGTTTGCCAGACCTTTCTGTCCATGGTTCATCCACCCTTTGACAGGTCTTGTTTTTCATCCTGCAGGGTGTCTAGCCACCCTCCTCACCAGGCAAGCCTAGTTGGGGAGCCGGTTTAGTCGCCGACGACTCGACCATGTGACAGGTAGTACTGGGTTACATGGTACCAGTAGCACTCAGGCGAGTGACCTGACACGGATCCTTGTTTACTCTTCACTTCATGCAAAAAGGCTCCCAAGTACTCATGTTGACCATGACTGTGGCCAATATGCCTTTGTTGAAGAGCCTCAGGATCCGTACTTCCATTTCAGTTCATCTAATACTAGAAGGGGTGTCCTATAGTTGTTTCCTTGATGCAGAGTTAAAGGCTTTGGTGTGGGTGATGAATGACGTGTACAAAGGTCAGATCTGTTCACTACATTTTTTTGGAGTTGTCGAATTTTTAGGTGTTGGCAGAAATCTTGCTTGAACTTTGTTGAGATCCTCCAGGACTGGATGTAGAAATACCTGAACATGTTGATTGTGTTTCCAAGTGTGGCTGCCTTATGGTCCTGCTACCAGCTCGACTTCCAGCACAAGTTGTTGTCCTCCCTTCTGCGCTTCACGAATCTACAAGCAACGGAAACAAAAGTCATTCAAGGGAAGAGATGAACAGAGTTGAGGAAGATCACGCGAAGACGACCAATGGTCTTCAGCTCAAAATCATCTTCACTTTTTCGTAAAGATTCAGAGACAATAGAAACCCTTTAATCCCCTATCCCTCTATCCCTCCCCCTTCGTCGACAACTCTTCCTCCCTCTCCCTCCCTCTCCTTCCCCTCTACCTCTCACTCTCTACGAATATCCCTCCCCATCCTCAAAAACTCTCCTTTCCTCTCCCTCTCCTTTTCCCCTCACCCTCTCCCTCTATCACTCCCCTTTCCTCGACAACTCTCTCTCCCTCTACTTTCCTCTCCCTCTCCCCCTCACCCTCTCCCAAAATCCCTCTCCTCGAAAATTTTCCCTCCCTTTCCTCCTCTTTCCCCTCTCCCTCTCCTTCCCCTCTCCCTCTCCTTCTCCTGCCCCCACTCTCTCCCTATATCCCTCCCCCTTCCTCGATAACTCTCCCTCCCTCCCTCTCCTTCCCTTCCCCTCACAATCTCTCTATAACCCTCTGCCTTCCTTGACAACTATCCCTCATTCTCTTTCCCTTCTCCTTCTCCACACCCTCTCCCTCCCTCTCCTTTCCTCTCCCTCTCCTCCTCTTCCCCTCACCCTCTCCCAAAATCCTTATCCCTTCCTCAACAACTCTCCCTCCCTCTCCCTTTCCCCCTCCTTCCCCTCCCTCTCCTTCCCCTCTCCCTCTCCTTCTCCACCTCAACCTCACCCCATTACTCCCCCTTCCTCAAAAACTCTTCCTCACTCTCCTTTCCTCTCCCTCTCCTTTCCCTCTCCTCCTCTTCCCCTCACCCTCAGCCTATATTGCTCCCCCTTCCTCACCAACTCTCCCTCTCTCCTTTCCTCTCCCTCTCCATCTCTTATCGCTCTCCCTCTCCTCTTACCCTCACACTCTTCCCTATATCCTTCCCCATTCCTCGACAAGTCTCCCTCCCTCTCCATCTCCTTCCTCTCTCCCTCTCTTTCTTCTCACCCTCCCACTATCCCTCCCCTTCCTCGACAACTCTCCCTCCCTCCCATTCCTTCCACTCTCCATCTTCTTCTCCTCCCCACTCTCTCCCTATATCCCTCCCCCTTCCTCGATAACTCTCCCTCCCTCCCTCTCCTTCCCTTCCCCTCACAATCTCCCTATAACCCTCTGCCTTCCTTGACAACTATCCCTCATTCTCTTTCCCTTCTCCTTCTCCTTCTCCTCACCCTCTCCCTATATTCCTTACCCTTCCTCGACAACTCTCCCTCCCTCTCCTTTCCTCTCCCTCTCCTCCTCTTCCCCTCACCCTCTCCCAAAATCCTTATCCCTTCCTCAACAACTCTCCCTCCCTCTCCCTTTCCCACTCCTTCCCCTCCCTCTCCTTCCCCTCTCCCTCTCCTTCTCCACCTCACCCTCACCCCATTACTCCCCCTTCCTCGAAAACTCTCCCTCACTCTCCTTTCCTCTCCCTCTCCTTTCCCTCTCCTCCTCTTCCCCTCACCCTCAGCCTATATCGCTCCCCCTTCCTCACCAACTCTCCCTCTCTCCTTTCCTCTCCCTCTCCATCTCTTATCGCTCTCCTTCTCCTCTTACCCTTACACTCTTCCCTATATCCTTCCCCATTCCTCGACAAGTCTCCCTCCCTCTCCATCTCCTTCCTCTCTCCCTCTCTTTCTTCTCACCCTCACACTATCCCTCCCCTTCCTCGACAACTCTCCCTCCCTCTCCCATTCCTTCCACTTTCCATCTTCTTCTCCTCCCCCACTCTCTCCCTATATCCCTCCCCTTCCTCGATAACTCTCCCTCCCTCCCTCTCCTTCCCTTCCACTCACAATCTCCCTATAACCCTCTGCATTCCTTGACAACTATCCTTCATCCTCTTTCCCTTCTCCTTCCCCTCACCCTCTCCCTATATTCTTTACCCTTCCTCGACAACTCTCCCTCCCTCTTCTTTCCTCTTCCTCTCCTTCCCCTATCCATCTACTTCTCCTCTTCCCCACACCCACTCCCCCAATCCCTTCCCTTCTTTGACAACTCTCCCTGCCTCTCCCTCTCCTCTTCCCCTCTAACCCACCCCTTCCTCGACAACTCTACCTCCCACTCCGTTCTTCTCTCTCTCCTTCCCCTCTCTTATGCCCCTCACCCTCTCCCTATATTCCTCCCCCTTCCTTTACAACTCTCCCTCCCTATCCTTTTCTCTCCCTCTCCTTCTCCACTTCCTCTCCTTCTCCTCAAACTCTCCCTGTATCCTTCCCCCCTTCCTCGACATTTCTTCCTCTCTCTTCTTCCCCTTTCCCTCTCCTCCTCTTCCACTTACCCTCTCTCCCTCTATCCCACTGCCTTCCTTGACAACTCTCCCTCCCTCTCCTTCCCCACTCTCTCTTTTTCCTCTTCCCTTCACCCTCTCACTATATCCCTCCCCCTTCCTCGACAACACTCCCTCCCTCTCTTTTCCTCTCCATCTCCTTCCCCTCTCCCTCCTCTTCCCCTCTCCCTCCCCTGAGTGAGGTGCTGGATTTGGGAGGGGGGGAGGTCAAATGCATGGGAAAGACTACAATATATCTTTTCTAGCATTGATGAAGAGAAGGATTTTGAGCTGAGCGCTCTCTGCTCCCTGAAAGAGACAACATGGTGGAGAGGATGGTAAAGAAACATCCAGCCTGCTGGATTTCTTGATTTGGGGCACTGAGTGTAAAAGTTGGTGAGTCAAGTTACAGCTGTATAAAATTTTGGTTTGCCGCATTTGGAATATTACGTAGTGTTCTGGTCCCTGAATTCACGGAAGGATGTCGAAGATCTTGTAGACCTCTATCACGTCTCCTCTAATCCTTCTACACTCCAGCTCTGCGAACCTTGCCTCATGAGAATTGTTTCCCAATCCAGGCAGCATCCTGGTAAATCTCCTCTGTCCCCTCTCCTTCCTATAATGAGGTGACCAGAACTGAACATAATATTCTAAGTGAGTCATACCAAAGATTTATAGATTTGCAACATGACCACTCTACTCCTGAATTCAAACCCCCTATGAAGGAATCACAGCACACCATAATCCTTGTTCACTCTCCTATCAAACTGTGTGGCAACCTTGAGAAATGTGTAGATTTGCAACCCAAGGTTCCTCTGTTCATCCACACTCTTAAGTAACCGACCATTAACTCTGGACTCAGCCTTCTGGTTTGTCCTTCCAAAATGCATCAACTCTCACTTATCTGGATTGAAATCCATCTACCACTTTTCTGCCTAACTCTGCAACCCACCTTCATCATTTTGTAACCTTCAACAGCCTTCATCTCCATCCACAACTCCTCCAAACCAACCTCCGTGACATCCGCAAACTTACTGACCTATCCATCCGCCTCTTCATCCAGGTGACATGAAAATCACAAAGACTAGGGGTCGCAGAACAGATCCCTGCAGCACCAACCTCCAGGCAGAATACTTTCTTTCCACTACGACTCTCTGCTTTCTTCCGACATGACAGCTTTTATTTCATGCAGGTAATTTTTCGCTCATCTCATGACTCATGACTTTCTGAAGGAGTCTCCTGTGACTGACCTTGTCAGATGCCTTGCTAAAATCCTCGTAGACCACATCTATCACCCTACCCTCATTAATTTCTTTTGTAACCTCCTCCAAAGACTGAGTTAGATTTGTGAGGCCCAAGCTTGCCTTCACAAAGACATGCTGACTATCCTTGAGTAGAGTGTATTTCTCCAGATCTTCATAGATCCCATCCTTAAGAATCCCTTCCATTAGTTTACTCACCAATAATGTAAGACTAACCCTAATTCCCAAGATTCTCCCTATTACCTTTTTTAAACAAGGGGACTCCATTTACCATTCTCCAAACCACCCGAGTCGCGCTGCTGTCTATCTCCCTCCTTGCCCACGTGAGTGGTGCTGCTGTCTCACCCCCCCCCCCACACATCTGGGTCACGCTGCTGCCTCTCCAACCCACCCCCCCCACCCCTTCACCAAGGGTCGATATCGACTACTTTGGAGACCCCTAATATGTTATTTAAAGTAACTTAATGTCACTTTATTCGATTCAGCAAAGAGTGGGGCAGGGAGGCAAGGTTAGGGGGGCTTTACTAAAGCTCTGCCTGGAGTGGTAGTTAATCCGCCACAGTTGACATGGCGTTGCAGTCGTGCTCCAATCTTCAAATATGCCTGGATGCAGCAGGCATGGATAATTGCCGATGATTTGCCACAACCCATTTTTTATACACTTGTGGATGCATGAAACTATGCACCAGCTTTGATCTTTTTCAAACTTCGAACATGCGAGGCAGAAGCTTTAATAGTAAGAACCCATTTACTTGTTTCAGATGGTGAAGAGAAGCAACATCCACGTCATTCTGTGCATTTCTAAATGGCACATTGGGGAAGTAGTGAAATCAAATTGCATGAGTGGATGCAATTGGTTTGGATGAGACCTTAAACCACATCCTATATGGTTTTTAAAGAACATACAAGATTCTATCGTACAATAGATACGATAGTCGGTTCGAGCAGCGAGTCGGAGGAGATGGAGACCAGAGTTTGGGCAGTGTTCGGAGGAGGAGCGAGTTGAGAGTGACAGGTTTAATTGGTCAAGGCCAATAAAAGGAGGGAAAGGCAAAGGAGAAGCCAGAGAGGAGTGGCCCAATGAGAGAGTGGCCTGGTGAAAGAGTGGGGCTTCGAGGCTTTGGCTCGAGAGGCTTCACCGTGTAGGGGCTGAGGTCGAGTATCTAGATTAAGGTAAGACTATATTTTTTTGTTATTTTCTCTTTCTAAGGTGAGGGGGAGAGAGAAGGGTTGAGTGTGAGAGCAGTTTGCTCTTTTCAGTGTCAGATGTGAAAGGTCCTGGAGTCTTCGACCTCCTGGACATCCACAATTGCACTAGGTGTACTGAGCTGCAGTGTCTCAGGGACCGTGTTAGGGAATTGGAGCTGCAGCTCAATGACCTCGACCTGGTCAGTGAGAGTGAGGCCGTCATAGATAGGAGCTATAGCCAGGTGGTCTCAACAGGGCCACAGGAGGAGGATCAGTGGATTACAGTTATGAGAGGGAAAAGGGAAGAGACAGATACAGGAGGGGGCCCCTGTGACTGAAGCACTCAACAAATGGTACTCCTCCTTGAGGAACATTCAGGCTGGGGAAGGAATCAGTGGCTGTATCTCTGGCATAAGGTCGGCCTCTGTTGCCCAAAAGGGTAGGGAAAGGAAGAGGAGGGTAATAGTTATAGGGGATTCGATGGTCAGGAGGACAATTTGGGGATTCTGTGGATACGATTAAGGAAACAGATTGGTAGTTTGTCTCCCTGGTGCCAGGGTCTGGGATGTAACTTCTTGTGTCATTTCAGAACAAGTTGGATAGCTGCATGGATGTGAGGGGATTGGAGGGATACGGACAGGGAGTGGGTAAGTGGGGCTAGAGGAGCTCACTTAAATCGGTGTGGACTCGAGGGGCCGAGAAGTCCTGTATCCGGACTGTAATTGTCCCAGCCAAGATTTATCTTGCAATCAACATCATTAGGGACCAGCATCATTGCTATTAGGGACCAGTTATGTGAGCAAAATAGCAATGTTTCTCAACTAGGTCAACGACCCTGCTTCATCAATCCAGAAATAAAACATTTCCAAAATCGCAGTGGTGAGAAGTGCCAGGTAAAAGTAAACCTTCGAGATCTTCCACTTGGACATTTCTCCGTTCCAATGTCCTCTTCTGCTCTGATGTTTCCTCACGCAAAAGCTGGAATCTCTGTTCGATGGTAGCTAAAATGAACACAAGGTTCTGTTACACATACATTTAAAAGTGTCTTCAAAGATTTACCACAAGGTTCCGGTGTTTTCATCCCAACAATCACATTTTTTGTTTTGGAGAAAGGAGAACTGTGGGTTTAGTAATATTTAAAGCAATGCAGAACAGAAGATGACGAGCAACAAGTAGGGGCAAAAATGTGAGCAAGGAATGAAAAAAGTTTGGAGGGAATCAGCGTGAAATAGCAGACGAGTGAAATGAGGAACAGTGAAAAGGAAGGGACATTTGCAAAAGGAAATGGAGAGAGAAAGAGAGGGACAGTTGTGCAACTCTTTGTTGAAAACATGTTGAATTCAAGGCCTTTTACTCATCGAGAGGAGCAGGTGAAGTGGGGGGGAGCTGGGGCCGTGGAGGAGCAGGAACAACAATCAAAGCTGAATAGAGAAGACTCTGAGAGCAGCTGCAACCGTTCTCACCAGAACTGTATCCCGCCCTTCGGGTGCTCAGATGCATGGATCTTCAGTGCCCTCCCAGCACAGCATGAGAAATCCCCTCTCATTGGGGGGTCTTTGAGACATCACAGCCCTAAACACTTCCTTGGCTGCATGTTTGCCAGATGTTCACACTTGGTAAATGGCCGCTGCTTAACCTTCTACCATTTCTACATACCCTCTATTTCTAGTAATAACTGATCAACAAGACAAACACACTCTTCAGAAAATATAGAATTTCTGAGATTTAGGAAAGAAAACAAAAATGTAGAAAAATAAATGAGCTGATAGAGCATCTGGAAAAAAAGAAAAGCAACATTAACATTTCGATGGAGCTCGTGACTTCACCATCATGCTGGCATATTGTAACATTTGTTTCCTATTTCCAGTCTTGTTTCTATGATTGGAAGATATCTGGTTTCCAATCATTCAATCTCCTCTTCAATTGATGAGCCACGGACAAGTATGCATGACTGGAGCCTGACTGCTTTATTAAATAATCGCAGAGCATCACTTTCAACGAATTCACTGCAAGAATTCCCATTTGCCGTCATTTTCATTTCCAACGCTCCAAGTATGGTTCTCAATTCAGTACCTTCAATGCAACAATTTTATAAGACCCAACACTTCTAAGATGCACCACTTGAGCAGAAATTTCATTCAATAAACACACATTTTACAATACTATTGTGATTCTGGCCTACGAGTCTGAATCACTGTCCACAATTCACTGGAGAAAGTTCTATTGAACTTTCTTAAATACTGCATTTTATTCAAACATTTATTGAAGTGTGCACAGTTCTTTAGTAAATGGTCTTTCCATTAATTTTAGAGTTTTCAGAGCTTTTTATGAAATGATAGCCTATTTATGACGTGCTAGGTAAAGATGATTCAACATTTGAAATCCAATCAATTGCAAGAAATATTTTAGAATAGTTCAAAGAGGTTGGTGGGTCCCCACTGGTAATTTGCACATTTTGAAAATGTCTAATTTTCCAGCTGGAAGCATCACTTGTATTTGTTGGAATTAGAGAACCATTTTTTGATCTAAGCAGCAAATGTTGAAATGGTACCTGTGGTCTTTCGAAGCTGGAGTACATTTGGAACAACGTCAATGCTCAAGGACAGCAGGCACTTTGCTGCCTCCTGTAACTTTTCGACACCATCTTCATGTTCAGAAATTTCTCCCTGAAGGACCTGTGATTTCAAAATGACACAATGACTCATTCACAATAAAATTAATATTTCTTTCTGTATATCTTAGATTCGCCGATACTTTGGTTAATTTCGATATTGTCTTGGGGTCAATGAGATAAACAGCCTGTGAAGACGATTCTATAAATTATCATAAATACCAACAACTCTCTGGCCTGCTTTGGGGTGAGGAGGCGAACATTTTCAAGGACCCAATAACCACAGGATATTGGAATTTTCTCAAACAACCAGCTCAAACTTTCTATTGATCATTACTCATTACTCATTAATGCTTCGAGGTATTTAATACGCCTGATGTTTGAGCATTTTCTGATTCTGTTGAGCTCATCATCTTTATCTTGTCTACATCTCTTGACCGGCCCTGAAGTCCCTTTGCAAACCATCAAGGTCACAAGAAAATATTTAAAAATGTTCTGATGCTTAGATTTACATCAGCATTGATAAAATAATGCTGAAGAACTCATTTGGCTTTTCACCACTAATGGACATAGATTTGGCTGCAGAGGGTTATTCTGCATTATCGCTTTTCGGCCTGTCCGTCTACTTTTACTCCGGATGACCCCTCTCCCCAATCCATCATCCTTCAAAAGTAAATATGTGTTCTCCCTCAGCAATCTGACCCATTTGCAACTCCTATTCCCACGAGCACTTAATGGACCACAGCTTTTCTCTTTTATTTTTTAATTTTTTTTATTTTTCACACCCTAAATCACATTAGCCATGATATACACTATTTCTTTTTCACACATATACAGTGACTTTTTCTCCCCCCCCCTCCTCCCAAGCCACCCCCCCACCACCCCCCCTCATCCATTTTAGGTATACAATCTAGGTTGCATTAAGCCAGTCAGACAATGTTGTCATTCAACAAAAATACACCAGAAATTCTACTGAGTCCATTCTTTTCTTTCCTTCTCCTTCCATCAACTTAGGTAATGTTTGTCCCCGGTAGGTTCTCACTATTGTATTTAATGTAAGGCTCCTATACTTGTTCGAATATTTCAATATTATTTCTTAACCTATATGTTATTTTTTCTAATGGAATACATTTATTCATTTAAATTTAGTAGTTTCTTCCTTTTAATTTGGTTATGTATTCCATTAATATTTAAAGTCATATAGTTCAGCGTAGCCCTTTTATATTTTGTTTATCTTCTCTTTCCGTTTTTCCATCATTACCTTTCCTCCTTTTCCATTTCTGTTTTCTTATTTTCAACTCTTTATAAGACAACATTCCTACAACATCCAACATTTTCCTTATTCTCCTATTTCTATCTTATTTATCCCCAATCTCCCCTTCCCCTCCTGAGTTGTCCTTTATCCCTTGTCGGACAACCACATCTCCCCTCTCCATTTGGATTTGCGAATCCACTCGCAAGCGTCAACTGATTTTGCAGTGACCGCTATTTCCCCCCACCCCGCCCCCCCCAGAAAAGATTTCACTTTTCATATGTCACCAAGGTCACTCTTTTAATTCCCTCCTTATTCTCTCTATTCCATTACCTTCCCTTATTAATTCTTGTCTATACTATCTATATTTTCCTCTAAGTACAGATACATTCACGTATGCACATTGTCTCTATTCACTCTTATACCTCTTTACCCGCATACATATCAATCGTGATCATTTTTACTCTCATTACCCGTCTTCATCCCTCAGTCTATTTTTGTCTTTACCCACATACATATCAATCGTGATCATTTTTACTCTCATTACCCGTCTTCCTCCCTCAGTCTATTTTTGTAATTGTTCTGCAAATTTTCGTGCTTCTTCTGGATCCGAGAATAGTCTGTTTTGTTGTCCTGGAATAAATATTTTCAATACCGCTGGATGCTTTAGTATAAATTTATACCCTTTCTTCCATAAAATCGTCTTTGCTGTATTGAACTCTTTTCTCTTCTTTAGGAGTTCAAAACTTATATCTGGATAAATGAAGATTTTTTGCCCTTTATACTCCAGTGGTTTTTTGCCCTCTCTTACTTTTTCCATTGTCTTCTCCAGTACCTTTTCTCTTGTAGTATATCTTAGGAATTTTACTACAATAGATCTTGGTTTTTGTTGTGGTTGTGGTTTAGAGGCCAATACTCTATGTGCCCTTTCTATTTCCATTTCTTGCTGTAGTTCTGGACATCCTAGGGTCTTAGGGATCCACTCTTTTATAAACTCCCTCATATTCTTGCCTTCTTCATCTTCCTTAAGGCCCACTATCTTTATGTTATTTCTTCTGTTATAATTTTCCATTGTATCTATTTTTTGAGCTAGTAGTTCTTGTGTCTCTTTAGTTTTTTTATTAGATTCCTCCAATTTCTTTTTTAAGTCTTCTACCTCCATTTCTGCTGCTACTGCCCGCTCTTCCATCTTGTCCATTTTCTTTCCCATTTCTGTTAAGGTCATCTCTATTTTATTCATTTTCTCTTCTGTGTTGTTTATTCTTTTTCTTAAATCATTAAATTCCTGTGTTTGCCATTCTTTAAATGACTCCATGTATCCTTTAATAAGAGAAAGTACCTTCTTTATCTTGCCTTTCTTTTCTTCTTCTATTTCACTGTACTCTCCCTCTTCCTCTTCTTCTTCCTCTGGGTTGGCCATCTGTTGTTTCTTTTTTGCCCTTTCCTTCTCTTCTTTCTTGTTTCTATTGTCTTCTGTGGTCTCTTCTTGCTGCAGGTGTTCTGCAGCTGTCGTTGCCGGCTGTGGAGATCGACACCCCAGCTGGTCCCCCCTCCCGTCGGTGTGTTTTTTTCATTCGCATCACGCATGCGCGATTCCTCGCGCATGCGCGGTTGCGCACTTTTACTCGGCTCAGCGAGCCATTTTTGTAGTCCATTATTTACCGACCTGAGGGAGCGAGTTTCTCTCTCCGCAGCGGGCCTCTTCGGACAGGTAAGGCCTTCACCTTTTTCCTCCTTTGTCTTCTCTTCCTCTCTTCTTACCGTTGCTTTCAATTTTTCTTTTTTAGTCGCCATCTTCTTTCCACCTTTATACTCACTTTTCTGTAACTTTTATTTCTGTTCCTTTGTGTTTTCCTTTGTTTTTCCCGACTTTTCTGGAGAGGGCTACTACTCCATCACGTGACTCCTCTCGACCACAGCTTTTCTCCATGACCATCAATCCCAGGCCATTTACTGCAATAAATGGTCCGACTTTTCTCTGACTGCATGAGAAGAAAAGCCCTCCACTTCAGAAAAGCAAAACTGGAACTAGTGATTTGTCTTTCTGATTCAAATTCCAATTCCTCAAACATCAACTCCAGTCAACATGATGCCATTAGTTTAGTTAATGATGGAGAAGGATAGGTCTGGGACTCGGATTGAGGTTCTAAATTGCAGAAAGGCCAATTTTGAGGAAATGAGAAAGGATTGAGAAGGTGTTGACCTGGAAAAGTATATGCGGGGTCAGTGGAAGACCTACAAAGGTGAAATTTGGAAAGTACAGACTTTGCATGTTCCTGTCAAGATTAACAGGCTTAGGAATCATTTGGAAGTAGAGAGGTGTGCAGCAGGTATAGACATCACAGAGCAAATGAGGTGCTTGAAGAGTATAGAAAATGCAAGAAAAATCCTCAATGAAGTTATCCTCAATGAAGATAGAAAGGCTATCTGGTTGATAATGCGGTAAATTGGATCAGCAAGTTTGCAGGTGACACTAGGATTGGAGGTGTTGTGGACAGCAAAGAAGGTTTTCAAAGCTTGCAGAGGGATCTGGACCTGTTGGAAACATGGGCTGAAAAATGGAAGATAGAATTTAATGCAGATGAGTGTGAGGTGTTGCATTTTGGAAGGACAAGCCAAGAAAGGACATACATGGTAACCAGTCGGGCAGTGAGGAGTACGATAGAACAGAGGGATCTGGGAATACAGACACCTCATTCTCTGAAAATGGTGTCACATGTGGATAGGGTTGCAAAGAGAACTTTTGGCACATTGACCTTGATCAATCAAAGGATAAAGTCTAATTTTCATTGGTGAGACCCAATTTGGATTATTGTGTGCAGTTTGGATCACCTAACTGCAGGAAGGATGGCAATTGTGCAGAGATTGACTTGGATGTGGCCTGGACGTCAGGAGCAGAGTTGTAGGAAAAGGTTAAACAGGTTATGATTTTATTCCCTGGAGTGTAGAATGAGGGAAGAATTGAGAGAGAGATTTAAAATGATGTGGAGGACAGAGTAAATATAGGTAGGCTTGTTCCACTGAGAGCAAGTGAAATACAAACCAGAGGACATGGGGTAAGGGTGAAGGGGATAAATTTAGGGGGAACATGAGGGAGAACGTCTTCACACAGAGTGAAGAGGTGGGAGAGTGGAACAAGCTGTCCGTTGAAGTGGTGACTGTGGGCTCAGTTTTTAATTTGAAAAGAATTTGGACTGGTACATGGATGGGAGAGGTATGGAGGGCTATGGACTGGGTGTGTCAGAGGGCCTCGGCAGAAAAAGGGTTCGGAACAGACAAGAAGGGCCAAAGGGGCCTGTTTCTGTTCTGTAATATTGTAAGGTTCTATGGTTTGAATACTTCTTTGGAATAAATCAATCTCTGCCACTTTGCAAACAAATCTTACCTCCAAATGTGCTCCAAATCACTACTTTCCTCCCACCTCCCTTCCCCTGTTCCTGAAACCCCCATCTATGGAGTTATCGTCTCTGCACCTGATGATTCCATTAATGATTTGCTGAGATTTTTTGCTCTGCTGTTATAATCTTGGAGGTCATCCAAAATTCTGCCACCATATCCTTAGTCACCAGGCCCCCATTAAACATGGATAAGGTCTGAGGAAACCCATACTGAAAATAGACACACAATGAGAGCAGAACTGTTTGGCTTCTTTGTTACAGTTTCCAATCTTGCCCCCACCATCTGGAAGCAAATTGGCTGTTGGATCTTCATCAGGCTCCCATTAAAACCTGATCAAGGTGGAATGAATGGAGCTCAACTTCCTATTTCAGGTGCCAAACTTACAACCTCCCATGTGGCCTTCACCACTGTTATTGGATGTGCACATTAACATTAGTTCAAAGCATTAATTATTCTACTCGTAAATTAGATTAAGCAACATTACACAGTGATTTATGAAATAACAACTTTAATTTACCATGACATTTTCAAGTTCTTGCTGCAAGATTTCTGGATTAGAGATGGCCTCCAGCTGAACCATTCGTCTTTCTGTTTCAATTCTCTCTAGCCACAAACGCAGCTCATCTGCCTTCTCTTGCCATTGTTCAAACAACTTTTTGCCAAGACGGGTTCCAAGTCCAATGCACTATAGAGTGAAAGAAATGAATGAGTATGTGGATTTTTAAAATGTACGATTTTGTGATGCTATCAAATATCGAGTGTCCAATCGATCCAAAATGAGTCAAGCGATACATTACTGGTCCATCACTTATGCCAACTATAATTTTTTTGTTCCCTGCATCAAGTTTTTTGAGGGTCACAGACAAAAAGGCAATGTTCACTTCTCACCAAAGATGAAATGCCTGTTACCCTGCCGTACTGTTCCATTTTCTTATTATGTCAATAAATCTTTTAATTAATATTTTGAGTTTGCTTTCAAAATAAACTGATAGTCAGGAATATATCAGAAGCATTGAAAACCTTCACAAATTTAGTGTGTCAGTGAAGATTAGACAGAAATTCTTTTGGGGCTGGGCTTGTTCCAGCCGAACACGCTGCATTTCTGTTATGCCATTCAAGCCTCACCGTTGAGTTTAGGAATATTGAACCAGCGATGTGACCTTTGTGGATTGGACACATTACACCTTGTTCAGTGACAAATACACGTGGGAGGCCAGTCTGGAAAATCTTCGCCAGTTATGATCTGTTCGACATTTGATTTTATTAAAAGGAAATGAGATCACGACTTATTTTCTGCAATGGTCTCTGTCCAACTTGAGTGAGTTCGGCCACCAAGAGAGCTCCACAATACTGGAAAGATTTAATCATTGTTCCTGTTCTTCATGGGTATTATTAATAACAGCCGCAAACCTTTTCCAGAGCCACTCTTCTAAGACTAAAACTTACACAAGTTGCTCAGTCTATCAAAATGCTCTCAAGTTACTGATCTTAAGTAAAATTGGAGTTTAAATGCTATTAATCTAAAAAAAAAATGAAGATATGTCATACTTCTGATCGAAGTGTGTTGAAGCGAGCATCGGCGCTCTCAACCGTCTCCTCCACATGTTGGCTTATGGCATCAGGATCAATTTGGATCTTGTAGCTTTCAATTGCATTCCTGATTTCAAAGTGAAAGGCAGCATCGATGACACTTTTCCAAGATCGTCTGAGGTGTCTTAGATCCCCTTTGTGAAATTGAAGATCTTTGAAGAGGAATTGCTGCTTCTTAAGTTTGAATGTCAATGACGTGGAGTCAAATTCCCCAGCTTTAATCTTTGTTAGTTCCTTCTCCAAATGACTCATGAATGTTTCAAATTCATCGTGATCTGTTTAAAGGAATATAATGGTCAAATAGTTAAATGTTTTAAAGCATTCAAAATGGTCAAAAAATACCAGATTATCTAGACTTTGATACATTGACAGGATCCTGTAATAATTACAAGTTGGGGTTATTCCAAACCACATGTAGCTTTCTGTTGTCTTACTTAGAATTCTTTTCAACTCTCAGTAAATAGTATTTTATAGTAATCTGGAAAATAAATGAAAACTTTCTCTCACCTTTTCGGAACTTCTGCAATTCTAGATGCAGATCCTCAATCACGTTTAATTGAGAATCTGCACTTGATAAAGCGGATTCGTACTCCTCCATCAAGACATTCAAGATCTCCTGCAGTGCAACTTCCTCGTCTCGCAAAGGGTCCTGGACATTTTGTTCCAGGAAAGTCTGAGCTGCCTCTGTGGCCAAAACCAACTCTTGCTCTTTCCGGGACAACTTTTGGTGATGTTCCTAGAAAAGAAACAATCCTAGGTTCATTTTTATTGCTCCAAGTTGTCTTGGGGGAGGTAAGGTTTCTATTTATTGCATTTGCAATTGAAATAAAATATTCAGGTTTCCCAATTTATTAAAAATCAGGGTACCAAAACACCCTTAAATACACATAGGAAACGTATTTCAAGTCAAGAAACCTAAACGGTTTTATCCTTTCGGAGGTTTAATCAACTACCGTGATCTACAATTCTTTGCTTGTGTCAAAGGATGAATCCTGCTGAGATGGAATAGAATATATTCCATATTTAATTTGACTGACAAGAAAATAAATCCTCTCCTTCAGTATTTGTACACAGTCCCTTCCCCGTCAAACAGACTTACTTTAAACTTAAGCACATTAAACTTTTGTCATTTGAATGATCTCATCCTTACCTTTCCATTCAGGGATTTAATATTCTTTCATGATTTAAAAGAGAACACGTGAAATCTAACTAGAGTTGACTGTGATCTAGTCAGGAGAATGTGAACTAATTTGTAACTGTGTAAGAATACACCCTTCTCACTGTAGTAAATGTCGTGCACCACTGTGGGGTGGATGTCTATGTATATGAGTGTGTGAACAGTTTCAAGAGATGGTGGATCTTCTTGTCTTTTTTTCTTCACTGGTATCACTGTTTCCTTCACCCCAGACTTGCACATCTTCGCCCAGTGGTTTGCTATGCCGTAGGCTCCACATTCAGAACCATATGCGGGGCAATCATTTTGGTCACGGAGGGGTGTTGTCTGCTGCCCTTCCTACAGGTCCTGGGGGTGGCACTTTTCTGATTGTATTTTTTATAGCATCAACCCTTCCTTCACTTTGCTGTGGGTGGGTCTGCATTGATAGGGATTTCATTTGTGTCCTCGTGGATTCGAAGACTCTGCCTGTTTCTATATCTTTGGCCAGTTTCAAGCTATCCTTCCCTATAAGAGACTTTTGCATTCAGGATGGGCATATTAGTGGATCAGCTAATCTTTCCTCTATATCCTTCCATCTGCATTTTGCAGCATTAGTTTTTGGTGTAGTAAGGAAGTTAGTAACAGTCTCATCAGTCTCTTACACAAAACCTTGAAATTCATTGCATTCAAGTCTAGGATTAGAGCTGAGTTCAAGGTGAGAAACAACCTTTGCAAATATCTGCTCTGGATCATTTTTCTCCACCCCGTAAGCTCTCAGCTATTAAATAAGTCACGGCCTGGCTCCCCTATCCAGACATGTATAGCACTAACCTTCTCCTCGCTGTTGCATTTTTAAAATAGCTTTTCACTGCTAAATTGTACATCTGCTGAAACGTTTTCAACGATTCAACAATATCTTCAGCCTCCCGTCCATCACTGGGTGAACTGCTGTTGCACCAGCCATTCATTTTCAGGTGTACTTTTTCTCTTCTTCCCCGTCA